>NW_008237222.1:5642337-5765673 GCF_000691975.1 Corvus brachyrhynchos
AGGAATGCCATATGTTCTCAATTCTTCTCAGCTAGTGTTCCCAAATTCAGGTAATACATGATGAAAGAAATCGAGAGTGGAAAGCAGATATTTATACCTATCACTCTTCCAGAAAAATGCAGTTGTTGCTAAGCAGCTTTTCTTTTTCATCATGAAGAGGATGGGGCTCTAGGATGGATACTTCTGAGCTAGGCATAAGAAGGGAGTTAGGAGATGTGATCAGAAGGAAGATTGATTTAGCTGGTGGGTCTGAACCCAATGAGGAAGTATTAAGAAGAGCAGTGTGTGCATCTGTGTGTGTGGCTTTAGGCAGATAGGCAGTGGGTGAAAGCTGCACTCTGGCAGGAGTCTTTAGCTGCAGCAGAAACCTTAGAGAGGTGTCCCAGGGGAAGAAACTCTCTTCTCCCTTACCTGAGCTGCCCCTGCCAGATGGTCTTCCTGTGAAGGGTTAAATGGTCTCAGAGGTGGCAAAGCATCTTTATCTCTTAAACATTTCCATCTTCTCCCTGCCCCTCCTGTCCCTCCCTACCTCTCCGTCACCTTCACAGAAAAGGCTCTGATCATCATTTTCCACATTGGCACCAATTCTTTCATGCCCCCCAGACCCCCGCATTCTGACCCCAAAACAGCCAGAGGTAGTATGTCCATAAATTGGAAGCTGCAGATTTGCTTTTGACTTTCCTGTTTCTGTCTTCAGGTTTTCTGCTGTGAGACTTCCTGCATCTGTTTCATGCTACATGAATGCCTCTGTTCTGACAGGCTGAAGTCTGTGAAGTCATCTATGTACCAAAGAAATAATACCCTAGTTATCTACTAATGATGGGAATTAGTCCTTCCCAAAAATCCTGCATCTTTCTACAATTTGTGCTCAGTGATCCGTGCTTGCCCTATTACTCTTTAAAAGTTTAAAATTTTAAAAATTTAATTAAAAAATCATCTTCATGGTAGTGAAAATGCCATCTGCCTTCTTAGCTGGCTAAAGAAGAGCTTCTTTGTGTAGAGCAGACTGTCATTGGCCTAGTGAGCTGCGTCAGCTGGGCATGAATTAATTAATTGAATGAGTTAATCTGTGACACAGATAGCTAATGTGAGTTTAATGTCCCTAACTACTAAAATCTAATGGTATCCATGGCACTTTAAAAAGGACCCCATCACATTCATCTGACCTTTACTGCTTTTTGCACTGTCTTTATATTGTTTGAACAGGCTTACACAGTGAGCCCACTGTTATACATTAAACAGAGCAAATAAAGTTAGTACAGTAGCTGGAGAGCAAGCAGTGGCAACATTGCTCTTCTGGGCACAGCTGCATGCCAGCGCAAGAGAGCAAAAGTAACACTGAGCACTCCTGGGTCCCCATGGCTCTGCTGTTTCTTGCTGTCTCCTAAGGTTCATACCAGAAATGAAGGGCGATGGGATTTTCACAGAGCTTCTCTTGCAAAAGGCTGATAGGATATAGCAAATACTTTCCTTCCCCCGCTTTTCTTATTCAAAGTTCTTCAGAGGAAATCCAACAGCAGCGGGGCTCCAGATTCAGACATATCAAATAAAGTTGTTTTCTTCATAAATCCTGACAAGTGTAGTTCTAGTTGCATGTGACAGATGCAACATTTCTTCTTGAGACATCTTTTCTAAATTGTATTTCATGCTTGAAAAATAAGCCTCTCCTTTGAAGCTGTGTCACTTTTATTCTCTTCCCCATGTCTGATTACTAGAAAAAGAGTATTTCAGTCAGTTACATTTCCAAATATAGTGAAATATTAAGATTAATTAAAATAATAATTACAAAGTTGATGCCAACTATACTCTACATGGTACTTTGAATAAACTTACTGACAGACACTAAGCTGATAACAAATAGCAAATCATGCCTATTTTATTTCCTGAGTGTTGAACAACTTCCTAGCTTGTAGTTTTAAGATTAATTAAGCCTTTAGACCAAAGGTGTCATGATGAGATGCTCTTCAATTAAGGCTAAATAGGAAGCCTCTAAGTGGTATATTGATAAATGAAGACTATTACTGCAGGCCTGGGCCCTAGGGTATATCACCGTGTCCCGCAGCCGTAGGGAGGAGAAGGAGGAGAGAAGATCCAGCAGGCAGGAATTGTGCAGCAAGATTGATTCATTTAATTATTTTACAAAATCTTTTATAGACTTTTTTCTTCATAGTCTAATTGGACAAAGGATCAGCCACCCCTTGGGGGTGATTGGCTAAAATCCTAAACATCCATTGTCAAAATATTTTCAAGGTTGCAGGTGGCTTGGTTGTTTACATAACTCTGCTACCTCTTCTGTGAGAGAGAAAAGTCTCTCACGGACTTAGAAAATAGCAAGAAAATCCTTGCTAGCAGCATTTTTGTATCTACAGAAGACTATTCCTTCATTTATCTAATTATTCTTTCAAAATCTCTCTTGAACATAACCCCCCCAAACACTACTATTTCACAATTAAACTACTCATTAGAGTGTTGAAGGAGTTAAGTAGGGGGAGTTATAGTTTTCCATAGTGGAATAGGAATTATCAGGCTCTGTTCTGGTAAAAAGAGACGGAAATTGTCTTATTTCAGTTGGGGTATGATGGCTCCTTCAACATGACCACTCTGGGGAAATGCTAAAAGAATGATTAACCCTGCTCCTTCCCACCAATTATGCAAGATGCTGAAGTCACCACTTTTGAGGGAATTGTGAGCCTTGATGTCACAGCACAAGAGGTGAAATATCCTAGGAAGAAAAAGCTTCCATTCTATATATGCCATTCAGCTTCAAGTAAAACTAGGGAAGAAGAACTTCTCCCTTTTGGAGTAGACCTTTAGAGGCAAAAGGGCTTTTTCCAACAAGAGTGAGTAATGTGTTGCCCATGCAGTGTTGTATGAAAAACAAGAGACCAGACTACATTTGTATTGTCAAGACATTTGTCCTCTTCTGGCTTCCAGTGTATGTAAACAAAGCAACCAATAAAAACTTGTATTCCAATGAATTTTTTCTGGGTTTTTATAGCATGTAGTTCCAAAGGGCCTTCTATTCCTCCTACATTTTCATTTCTGTGAGATAAACAACAAGAGATTTACTATGTCTATGGGATTTCACCACCCAGGCAGCCAGCCACTCAGTGCTTATGAGCACTATAATATTTACTTAGTTTGGTCTTCATTTGGGCTTTAACTGATATTTTGCCATGATCCTGGGTAATTTTATAATGAAATTCTTTGTTCATGGGACCTTTGAGATACAGTGGAAAATGAAGCTAAAAGAAGCAAAAGAGGAATCATTAGGAAATATTCAATGAACCTCTGTTTAGCTAGGTTTGTTTTAGTGTTTTCTTGACCACAGAAATCTTATTTCTGCAATGGCATATTTACCCTGTAACCAGATGGCTGGATTCACCAAGTAGTACTCATAATTACTGGTGCTCTGAAAGTTTTACTAGCTAATAATATTTCTGGTGAAAGGAATGGAAAATTATTTTCTTTAAGTCTGCAGTTTTAGGAATGCAAGTTTTCTAAGTTGTTTTTCTTAGTTGTTTCTGTAATTTTGCTGAGGCCCTTGCATGAGTTTCAGATCAGTTCCAGATCAGACTGTCTCATTTTTGGAAACCTGTAGAAACTAATAAACCCTCTTTTTTCTTGGTACAACTGAGAATTCTTCCCCTGAACCCTTACAACATGTGGTTCAATGGCTGAGTCAGAGAGCTGGCTCATGTTTAGCTTTTATCTAATTTACTTTCCTTCTGTAATAGCACAGGGAGTGCAAGATATAGGGACATAGATGGAAAAGTGACAGGCATTCAGAATTTTATTTAAGATAGTTGGTTGGGTTTATTTTAGTTTGGAATTGTTGATATCATCCAACTAATTTAAGAGAGGACTTTCACACAACCTACTCTCCCACCTACAACCCTTACAGGCTACCAAAAATTCTCATGCCTGCAAGATGGGAAATTAAATTTTTTGAAATTGATGGTGTCAGAGAGAAGGAATCCTGATACTGCTTTCTCGCTTTCACATCCATATGCACATGTGGGCCTCAGCAGGGAAATCTGCATCTCAAGGCTGACCTAAAGCCATCTGCTCTTTTGGGGAGGGACCTGGTTCTTCCATCTGAACTGCTCCACCAGGGTCAGCTCGACCACTTTCTGGACTTCTGCAAGACTTTTACAGCACTTCAGATACTGATGGTTTTCGGTCTTAACGTGAATGTCCAGGGTTGAAGAGTGTCCCTCAGAGAACAGTATAGATAGTGCTCAGTTTTGGGCACTTCATTCTCAAATAAGAGTTGAACAAAGAGTGGTGTAAATGCACTGTACATGAGTGAGTGCCACAGACCCTGCAGAGATTTGGAAGCAACAGCTGTATTCCTAAATTAGACAGAAGTTGTGGTTTTCTGTTTCCTTTTTCAGTGCCATATTTGAATGCTAAAATCAATCCTACCTGCAGTACAGACAATCAATACATCTGGCTACAGCTCCCACTGACATCCACATAGCATGCAGGCATGCAAAATTTTGATGTAAATCTGATGTACTTGCCCAAAGACTCACAGATCTACAAATGAGGACTAACAAGTTTCATGGAAAACATTAACAAAGCTAGCAAGAATTACAGTCTTAAAAGACTAAAAACCTGATGTGCCCCTTTAATACTGCCTATGCTGGGACATCTTCAAAGAAATATAGCTGGCAAGAATATGTGCATGATTGTGCATATAATAGATATTGGCTAAGCCAGCCATTTTCCCAAGGGCTCATGAGAAATTCTTTCCTTGAATTCTCAGTCATCAAGGAGCTCCAGATTTTCTGGAAATAATGCATACGAAGGAGGGTAGCAGTACCCGGTTCTCCAACCAAGGAAGACAAGTGCATTGGCCTTCTCCACAATCTTGTGGAATTCCTTTAGTGTACATGGACCTGAGATCCCCAGATGCATTTCCTTCCTTGCAAGGCAGTTGCAAAAGTAGTACCTTAGTAAACTGGAAGGTAGGTACTTCAGCCCTACAGAAAAAGAGGGGCTTGAAGAGACCTAGAGCAGAAAAAGAATCCAGCATAACAAGATGTTGTTGGACATTTTTAATATATGATTTTATGTTAGCCACGGGCAAATTATGGTGGCTGTCTTTCAGACTTTTTCGGATTTGGTGGCTATTTATGGTTTTTATTTCAATAGGTGCATTTCAGACAAAACAAGAGAGTTAACAGTAACTTTGAAGTGCATTATGTTACTTTTCAAATATGACAGCTTGCTGCTTACAACATTCCCTATTGCTTCTCAAAAGCCTTAATTTTGCTGGATGTCAGGTCATACTGTTTGGAAATACAAAACAAAAGCACTTCTCAGATAATCTCCATCCCCACTTAGGGCTGACTGTGGGGCAGTGCCAGGTCAGGCTCCCTGACTTCAACAACAGCATTGCTGTCTCTAAGCACTTCAGAAGTGCATTTTTTCTGAGGTAGGGCCTAGGCACCAAAAGCAGCAGAGACAGATGACTAATGAAGGCACA
The DNA here is from genome assembly GCF_000691975.1 of Corvus brachyrhynchos. NCBI lineage: Eukaryota > Metazoa > Chordata > Aves > Passeriformes > Corvidae > Corvus > Corvus brachyrhynchos. The sequence continues at coordinate 5,647,832 of NW_008237222.1, forward strand.
GAGTGACCTGTCTGTTAAAATCTGTGCAAAATGGAGGTCAAACATTGCAAAGTTAATGTGGTCTAGTTTTACCCCTCATCGTGCATCTTGTATGCCCAATATTCCAGTATGGTAGGGGTAGATGTTACTTTTTTTGTTAACAAGGGAAGTCATCAAGGATCAAAATGTATGTCTTTGAAATTTTTACTAGTTACCTGTAGGTGCTGTGTTGGTGGAGGATGAGGTGAGGCTAGTTATCCCTAATAACACTGGGCCACAACATATATGGCAGTCCACTCCATGTGCTCTCCCTTGGGTCAGTATGTCTTAAGTGTGAGGGGCACAGGTATGTTGAAGTGTGGCCAAGCGTTCCTTGTCCTCTTCAGAGAGATTTTACTCTCCCACCTCTCTTCTTTCCATGCTGCTCCTGAAAACATGAAGGCTTGGCTGTCTGCTGGAGTTATCTTGGCTCAGGGTGATATGTTTTCCTCTTGGTAAATTTCAGTTTCAGCCAGAGCTGATTCAGGGTATCTACAGCTGGGCCAATGTGTTGCCTTTGGTTTTATGGCAGACTTTCTGAACATCTGTAAAGCTTTTACTTTTTCTCTTAAATCATCGTGTTCTTGCTATACTCCCCCTAGCTCCACCATGGAGCTTAAATAACTGAGAAAATCAGGTCAACACTCCTGTTCTCTTCCAACTCTTTAAGCTCCTTTCCAAAATCCATCTAAGTTTCCAACAAAGTCTTTGAACTTAACTGCTATTTGAGAAATCACTGGTTCACCTTTTAAAACTTTTTTTTTAATTGCTCTTATTTGAAGTTGTAGGGAAGTTACAAAAGCATAGCTGGGAACTATCCTCTCAGCTGAAATAAGTTTTCCACCCTCAAATAACTGCATTTAACCCATTAGGCACCAAGTGAACTTGCACTATTTTCTATAAGAAAATCTCACAATTCTGATAACAAGATAATTAAGAATTTTTACAAAGGTTTCTATTTCAGTTGTTTAGTATTTACTACTAAACAATAAAACTGGGGTTATTCCTGGGTTTCATTTTCCAGAATTGGGCAGAAGGGGAGGGAAGAAACGGGGCAATATGAAGAGTTTCCTATTTACTTTCATTCTTGCCTTCCCACTAACGTGTCTCAAGTAGCGCACAGTTAACTGCTCTCCTAAATCTCACCACTCCCAAAGCAGGGGAGCAATGACTGAGCAAGCTGTATTAGTAGCTGTGGATGAAGAGACTTGTAGCTTGGCAGCCCTGTACAAAGCTAAAATCCTTGGCTTGTCTCCAACAACAGACGTTTGCCCCTTCAAGCAATGCTGAAACAATTGATTTTATTTTCCTGAGAGAGAAAATGAGTTAGAGAGGTATAGCTGACTCAGATTTTCCAGGGAGCATTGCTAGTTTTCTTTCTTTAAAATCTGGACATGGGGGATATAAGGGGATGATTATAGAGAAAATATTTGGCACTAAGCAAGTCTTTAGGTCTGTGTGAATAGGTTGGCCAGAGGTTGGGGTTTTTTCCCCACAGGACTGTGGAAAGGTGTGTGCTTGCTCACATGAAAGGCTTTATTATCTCTCACTGCAAAAATGCACACTATGGTTTTCTCTCCACCACATGACCTGCCAGGGCTCTCCCAAACCAAACCACATTGCAGAAGCATTTGGCAGCTCTGACCCAGCCCAGCCAGAAGCTAAATCCCTCTAGCAGTGTCAGGGAGCCCCAGGCCCCCTCACTGGACTCTCTGATTCCAGCTCCTCCTAAGGAAGACAGCAGAGCTGAGGCTGGAAACCCAGGCAGGAAGCAGTGTCCTGAGCTGTCCTGAGGCTCAGCTCAGGCCGTGTTGGAGAAGTGCCCTCCAGCTATTGATGCTGACAGGACACTGTGAAGGGAGCCCCACCACAGCTCCTGACAGTTCATTAGCACCATCAAAGTGTTCTACCCATCCATTAAATCGTGTTACCCATTGTAAACCCCAGCTGAGGACTGGGTTCTGTATATCTGGTGTTTGTGCAGAGGTGCTGGCAGAGGGGGCTGCAGGGCAGCCTCTGTGAGGAGAGGTCGGGGCTGTCCTGTGCTGGACATGGCCAGTTCCAGCCTGTTCCAGAGGGCTCCAACAGACCCACCACACAACACAGCTGAGCCCCTTAGCCAAGACGGGGGCGCCTCTGGAGAATGCATTTGAGAAAAGAGAAAACACATCTTGTAGCAGCTGTGAGAGGTAGGACTAAAAAAACTAGTGAGAGAAGCAGCCCCACAGACATTTAGATCAGTGCAGAAGAAGGGGCAGGAGGCGCTCCAGACACTGGAGTAGAGATTCCCCTGAAGCCCCTGGAGAAACCCCTGGTGAGGCAGCTGTGCCCCTGCAGCCCATGGAGGACTGTGGAGTGGCAAAACCCCACACTGCTCGATGACCCCATTCCAGAGCAAGGAGATGTGGCCTAGAAAGAAGTTGCAGCTTGTGGAGAGCTTGCCCTGGAGCAGGGTCCTGGCAGGACTTGCAATCCCGTGGAGGGAAACCCCCCCTGGAGCAGGGTCCTGGCAGGACTTGCAATCCCGTGGAGGGAAACCCCCCCTGGAGCAGGGTCCTGGCAGGACTTGCAATCCCGTGGAGGGAAGCCCACCCTGGAGCAGTCTGTTTCTGGTAGTTTGGATCCTGCAGGAAAGACCCATGCCAGAGCAATTCCTGAAGGACTGTCAGCTGTCATGATGCTGGAGCAAAGGAAGATTGGAAATAGGAAGGAGTGGTGGAGATGAAGATTATAAACTGACCTCAACTCCCATGCACCTGCGTCCCCTTTCCTGCACCACTCAGAGAGAGGAAGTAAAGGAGTTAGGAGTGAAATTGAGCCTGGGAAGAAGGAAGGGCTTGGGGGGAAGGTATTTTCAACTATGTTTTTATTTGCTACTATCCTACTCTATTTTTAATTGCCAATTAATTAAATTAACCTGCTGCAGCATGGCTTTCCCTTCACGTGGTGCTGTTGGTAATGCTGGCTTTTGCCTACTCAGCACTCAGGAAGGTGCCCAAGTCACCTTTCTGCACCCTGAACATCAGCTTAATGAAGAGAATTCCTCTTGGAGGCACTCAGCAGCCTGAGCTTGCTGAAGTGAGTGGAGGTCAATGTGATCAGCTGGCATGTGGACAACAGAGACATGACCTCCAGCTGCTGTCACCACTTTCTGGAACCAGAGGATGGGTTTTGCCATATCCAGTTCTCCTATGGATCCCATGCTTTACTGTGCATGCACAAGACCATTAAAGATGATAATTTGTGCAATAATGTGCAGCTTTCACTGACACAAAAGCTAAATTCTTGCCGTGACAGAAATGTTGGGCCCCTTATTCTGGAGCAAATAGTGAGAAATGCAGAAGGGAGGAAGGTTTGAAGCCGGTAGAAAGCAATTGTCATGCTGGAAGGAAAAGGATTATTCTTTACCAAGGAGCATCCACCATCTAGGAGAGGAAAGGTTTAACAGCTCTGTATCTCTGTTTCCCTTCCCCTGGAGGGACTTCAAAATTGAAGGAGACTTCTCCTGGGATTCACAGTGGAATGAAAGGGAGGGAAAGAAGGGTTCCCCAGCTGAAAGGTATAGACTTGTGGTTTGTGAGGCAAGGACAGGAAATGGGAGACACAGGAAGTTTCTCAGCCAACAGTAGGAAGTTGTATCTGAAAAAAACCCCACCCTGACACCATGATAACTGCACAGAAAATGTGTATCTGTTGAGGATCCCATGGCTGCCTACTTGGGCTGAGTGATTTTGTAAAAATAGCTTTTAATGTTTGTACCCAACTGTCTGTTTTGAAGTAAAGAAGAACTTGACAGAAGATTTATTTATTTGTTTATTATGCATCAGGTCAATTCTATTCCTACTTTGCACAGAAATTCCTGGGATGTGCACAGGCTCTCCTCTCTGCACTGGAGAGTGTAAGTGCTCTGGCCTAGTCTTCCTTAGCAGTCGGGTTCACAATTTTTCCCAGGAAGAGCACGCCATCGGTGGCTTTGTCAATAACCATCATCAGGAAGGGCCTGTTGAAGGTGATGTGAGGAGGAGGAGGAAATGGAAGAAGAAATGGTGTAAGTTCCATCATGGTCGCTGCAGCAGCCTCTGTCCCATTCTCTCTAACATCCACCGTGGCCTTGTGAATTGCCTGCAAGGAAAACAGAGATTATAATCTAGGCACAGAAGAGAGAGAAGCAGCTGGGGGAAAGTTTGCTTGCTTTAGCACTGTGATAAGGTAATTCTTAAAAGAAAACACAGAATTAATGTAGAACTGGTGTTCTACATTAAATATATAAAATACATTAAATATATAAAAATAATAGTGTCTAGCCTTTTCAAGACAAGCAAAGTTTGCTCTGAGTTCAGGGAAAGTTTTCTTCAACAGTCAGTGTCAAACATAACTGCCTGCAGAGGCTGAGCATCATCGAGGATATTTATTGTTCTGTTGTTTCACAGAGTAAGGTTTTGTCCTTAATACTGAACACAAAAGAAGAAATTTTTCATTTTGCATCAATTTCTGTGTAAGCAAAATAATTCTCTCTGCAAAGACAATAGTGACAAGCTTTACAGAGTGTCGTTGTGTAAACACAGCCCACTGATAAGATTTTGCAGGACTTTATGTAGTAGATATAACAAATTCATATTTAGGAATTCACATGAGCTATTCCATTGGTTTTTGACAGCCCTCTGTTTTCTTCCTTCATTGTCTGCAACACATCTAAAATTTCCTCTCATGAATCTCTGCTTAACCTTCATCGATTTACTTGGCTTTCCAGGCATCAGTCCTCTATCTACAATCCAGGTGTTTCCACATGTCATAAGGAGGAATGTGAGGAATCACAAATAATATATGATGGAAGGACCTCTAGAGGCCATTGAATGCCACCAATGCTCCCACACTGTGACAACTCCGACACCGGATGAGGTTACTCAGGATCTAATCCAGTCAGGGTTTGAGTATTTCCAAGGATGGAAATTTCACAAGTAGCCCATACCAGTTTTTGATCACCCTCATGAGTTTTGGTGAATTTTTTTACATAATACCCAATCAGAATATCCCATTTTCTATCTTGTGTCTGTTGCCCCTTGATGTATTACAGTTCATCTGCAAGAAGAGTCTGTGTCCATCTTGTCTGCACCCTTCTAATAAATATCTGTAGCCAGTGCTAAGAACTGCCCCTTCACCCGCCCTTCTCCTGAATAGCAACTCTGGCTCTTCCAGTCTCTCCTCATACACCCAGCGCTCCAGCCACACAGCCATCCTGCTCACCCTCCACTGGACTCACTCTGCTCCAGGGTGTCAACGTGGCCCTTGTGGTAGGGAGCCCCAAACTGGATATGTTGAACCCCAGAGGTAGTCTCACAAGTGCAGGATAGAGGGAAGGATCACCTCCCTCATAACACAGGCATGTACTCTTTGGTGCTCTAGAGAAATCATTTTGTTTATCTGTGTACTCATTTCTTGTTTGTGAAATGGGGCTATCCCTGTCCCATGAGTCTGTTGTCCATATAAATTCTGAAGTGCTCAGACAGTGTAATAATGAAAGGTGTATACATAGTATAAGAATGACTATTCCCAAAATTGTCATAACAATGATTCTTGTCATGCATTACTTCTTTAACACCAGCTTTTTGTGAAAATATTCCTTCTATGCTTTCCAGTTTTTTTCTTCTTCAGAGACTTTCAGCTAAGTTTTTAGGCTCACTGTGCAGTAAACAATTTAATATAAACTGTAGGAACATCAGCCATTTAATGCCTAACCTTTTCCTTCCTTTATTACCATCCATAAGAAATGACTACACTCCAGGGGTGGGATCAGTCTATTTGTAGAATTAAACCTGCATAAAAAAAAGGCAGAAAAATCTCTTGATTACTGTCCCTATTTGCATACTTACTTTGGAAACCTTCAGAGGAAGATTTTTTGCCACTCCAGAGAGATCAGCCTGATCACTGAACACCTCTGTCACACCCATTTTCTTAAACAGGCTCTTAACATCATAGGAGCCGGAGACAGAGAATTTTGGAAGATCCAAATAGATGTCTCTTTTCAAAAATAAATAAAAATATGCATTTGTTATTGCAAGATCCCTTGAAGCAATATCTGTTTCATGTATATATCCATCCCAAGTACCCATGGAGCTAAGGCTTGGCTTTCTAAGACAGTGATAAATCCCATGTTAGAGAAGCAGAAACTGAGGTACCTGTCCCAACAACCACAGTCTGATCCATGGTTCAGGGGTAGAGTGATGGTTTATGAAAGTGACTGACTGGAAAATATTATCTTAGTGGAGAAAAAGAAATGATATTTTCTTTTGAACTGGATTCCTCCTACTGGAGGCAGGTTCCTGAGGACAATCTGCCTGTGTGCAGGATCCTCACAACTGGGAGCTGTGACTGGGGGAGCTGAGAGGGTTCCCCTGTGGTATGAAATCACATGATAGCTTGTCTGAGTCAAAGAAACTGAGTAATGCTTTTTCCTCAGAGCTGTACTTAGCAGCTCATCATGGTATCCTAAGCTTTACCTTTCCTGGATGAGTAGTTTTGGCTTGTTCAATATTTAAACAAAGCCACAATTAAAATATTACCTTTCTTTAAGTGATCGCAACCAGTTAGCCACTGTTTCTTTCAGCAGAGTATCTTCCACCTGTTTCATTGTCCCTTCATCAGGCAGAACAAACAATGAAGTAACATTTCCTTTGTATGGGATTTCTACTACCCAGCAAGACAAATTCTTATCCCTATGGACATTAAAGTAATTTTTTTGATGCATCATTTTGACCTTAACAGAATTCTTGGCATCCAAAAAGAAGTCATCATCTCTCGTGTTGAAATTTTTGAAAGGTTTTTCCCAGGAGCCTTTGAAAAAAAGAATAAGTATAGAATTGAAAAAAAGGGACTAATAAAAGCATGTCACATTAATTGATGCTTAAAATAATATATTTGAACTGTAGAGACAGCAACAAGCCTATCTCAGTTTAAAGATGCTTGTTCCCTGGCCATGGAAAGAATCTTTACCTTTTTTCAATTGTTTTAACAAAAAATCACACAAGAAAAGTATAGGTTGAGGCTTGCACTGGAAAAGAGATGAGCCTTTGCCTGTTCAGTTAATGGTAAATCTTCCACAAACTCCAAGATTCAGGCTTATTACCTTCATGCAAATGTCACCATGTCCTGCACAGCCAAACACCCATGCCTTTGAACAAATGATCGTAAGTTCTGAATATCTTCAGCTCTGAACCTGGTTTAAAATTTATATTACATTGACCAGTACTTCTGCTGGTTTTTTTATTTTTCATTCTTTTAAAAATTTCTCATCTAGAAAATGTTTCTTCATTTATTCTTTTATTTTATTTATTCATTTATTCTTCAAATATTTTCTTGTGTAATTTAAAAATAGAAAGTTGTTTTTTAAATTAGATGATAGGTGTGTTCACAATGTGAAAAAGTTTTCTTTCTTAGAACTTCTGGAGCTTATTTTTATAGCTGGTACTCGTGTGTGCCACTCACCTTTAAAGAAAATGTAGTTAATGACAACCATCACGGTGTCCGGATCAAGACTTTTGACTAAATCAACAATTTTGCCATGTGTTTTTGTTTCCACGTACTTATTGACTTCCCTTGTAGCCTCTGGAGGATTCTGAAAGTTGCTAGAAACAGCTTCAGTGTGATAAAGATTTGTGACATGATCCAAAAAGTTTTGAAGCAATTCCACTTGGTTATCTACGAACAGGGCATTGCCCATGTTCAACTGGACTTCTCGGTGAGGGTCATTCAGCAACTGGAGGACCTGCTGAAACCCCTCATGAATCTCCTGCTCCTCCATCTCTGTCAGGTTGAAGGCAAGGCCTTTGTACAGCTCTCTGAGTGTGTTTGATCTGGCCCCCAGGGTGAGCATTGCAAAGACAGTGGAGATGCTCAAAGGAGAGAAGAAAATGTTCCCGTCACCCAACTCATCTCTGATCTGCCTGTAAAACTTAAATGCAAATTCAGCATTGCTGGGGGCTAGCTTGACATAAGACAAGTTTTCACCATCAGCCTGGGACCGGTCTTCTGGGGAATGGCGTATTTGTTGTTCCTGCTGCTGACCCTGGACTTGAAGTCCAAGAAGCAACAAACACAAACACAGTGCAGACTTCATTGTCCTTCTGAATAGTTCTGTTAAGAAAGAACAGAGCAACTTTTAGATCTAGAGAATTTTTTCTTTACTGGATAAAATGTTTTGTATTCTAAATACTAATTTTCAGATGTCAGTCATTAGAACTACTATTCTTTTAGGAAATACTCTTCTACTTGGCCTCTGGACAGGCTGTTTCTAGTCAGTTCTCTTAGTTTGTGACCAATGAGCAAAGGGAATAAGAAAATAATGTGGCATTGCCAGGGAAGAATCAGCTTTCCTGAGGTATTATGTGTAGAAGAGTTCTTGCTTCTGATCAGCGTGGCCTCAGTACATTCCTAAATGCCTTGGGGTACATGGCTGAGTTCATGTATTGGCACCCATGTATCTGGCAAGTACTTAGGCAGAGGGGCCAACTTTGGCTGATATGTTGCTGTGGTACCCATGGTCTTGTTACGACTTTGGTTTTCAAGCACTGACTGCTATAACAGTCAGTTATAGCAGTGTATAAAGTCCACCTAAATGCTCAGCCCTTAAACTATTTATAAATTTCTGCCTCTTACATAACAGCTCTGACTCAAGACCTATATTATTTCAAGACTTTACCTTAAGTGTTGCAGCAAACTGAGGATAAATCGAGAAAGTTTGTTGACACTCTCTATTGCATATAAGCTATCCAGAAGGTTGCAAAGCTCAAAACTCAAGAGCTTGGGAAAGGCTACAGTGGAATCTGCCTTGCTGTGTGTATGTAATTTGATGACCGTTTCTTTTCCTTTAACTGACATAAACAAATTCTACATAAGCCTACAGTCTCTCTTCTGTCTTTATGGGGGAAGAATCATGCAACAAATTGAAGAAGAATGCTCACCTAAATTATCTCAAATGACAGAAACTCAAACCCATGAAGCAAGCAGTGGCCCTCAGGGAAATAGAGATGGTCTGAATACTGTTCATAGCAGCTTAAGTATACTTATTCTTGAGAATGAGATTCTGCCCGGAATCTGCCTCCGTGTGTCTAATGCCAGGTTCAGGTCTGTGCCAGATTTTTTATGGGGAGTTGTTATTTCCAGGCTCCCCCTTTTTCAGATGTCCATTATGAAAAACTGGAGATATAAGCTGTTGAAGTGCTCAGTATGGGAGCTATGCTTGGCATGTCAAAAATGCTGGGTATAAACACTGATTCAGAAAGAAAAGGCCCTCTAGCTTATGATAATTAATTTTGTTCTGGTAACAACTAATTTCCTATTTCCCCAAATCTGCTTTTGAGAGAGACTGATTTCTCTTCTAGGCCACTTGACTACAAGGAGCCTAGTCTTTAAGCAAAAGGGACAGAAATGGAGCTACTGTCATTAGCCCTGCATCAACCTGGAATAGTTGGGACATTGAGATTTCAACTAAATTTACTCTTCTGGAAAAAGAGACAAGGTTTTGTTCTTCATCTTGGTATTGATTGTTGAATATTCGTTTTGGGCCTCATATCCCAGTCATCCTGTCACTATAGCTAGGAGCTGGATCATTGAATGAATTCTGCTTCAAACATTCAGAACATGCTTCCAGAAGCTAAAATAATTTCCAATTACTGTATAAAATAAATTAATCTCAGCAGTAAATAGCAGGGATCACACACAGCATATATTCAAAGAATTCTAAGAAAGTAAAATATGATACTTACCGTGCTGGACTTTTCTTTCACAGTGCTACTTCCCTCTTATTCATTTGCTTCCTAGTATTAAATTAATGTCCACTGGTAAACATTAAACAGAGCAAATAGGAGTTATTTGTAAAGCAAAGATTGAGTAAACTATTTTTTTCTGGATGTCAAACACTTAAAGTCTTTTTCCCATCACACAGCCAGAATGATGCCAGCACCTAGGGCTCTAAAGGGACAGAAAGACCAGGGACTTTGCTACTCTTGGCTTGAACTAAACTGTGAGTAAAAGAGCTTTCAGTAACTGTGGTAAATGAGTTCCTGAAAACAGAACATGAGAAGAACTGGAAAGCTAAGAAAAGGCCAAAACCATGGATGTCCTGTGCCCAGAACTTTCTGCACAGGACACCCTGATGCAACAATGCTATCTAATTGAGTACCCAAGGCAGCAGTAAGTTTGTTCAGGTACAGCTCCACCCTGCCCTAAATGGCATTATTTGATGGGCTCAGAACACTGGTTACCTTCTTGAGGGACCTTTGATGAGTATTTTAGAAACTACTAAAGTGAAAAGCAAGTCACAGCATGGCTTGACAAATAACCAAAACAAGAAAACAAATGGAAGAATTAAATAGGCAAATTTTTCCACAGCAAAATGTTAACTAGAGAGAGAAGATCTTAACCCCTTGTGCTGTGGATGCATAGGATAAGCATGAATTACATACATACCATACGTATCTTACACTGGGATCCCTCTCAGAGAAAGCTGAAACAGGCAAAATTTAGCTACTTAGAAGGTTATTTAAGGATGAGGCACATGGTACTTATCCTAATTAGCAGTGACTAATTATTTCCATTGAATGTACATGATTTCGCCCCAGGTAAACTTACAATTTATCTATGCATAGGAATCAACCATCATTGTTATTGCTATGTAACTACTCTCTCTTACAAGACAGAGGTGGGGTTGGTCAGAATATATTCCTACGGAGAGGGGTAATTTTCATGATATGTGCAAGTACCCAGAAAGTTTATTGCAGTCTTATGTAAAATGACCAAGTCTCAGGAGTAGCAAGTATGCTGTTGCTTAACTCTAGCAAAGACAAGATATTTTTCTCAAGCCTAGGCCTGTCTACATAGATAGCATTAATCTTTCAGCCCTGTCCTAATGCTTGGCTAACCATCTGCTGGATACTACTATGTCTTGAGAGGAATTTCTGGGGACAGCAAAGCTGCTGCAGTGATTCCTCTCCTTTCTCCCAGAAGATGCAGCAGCACTCAGCATGTCAGAAAGTGGAAAGTTGTTTCTGTCCTTGCTCATAACTCCCAGGCACCAGATCCTCTGACCCTGGCCCAAGTCTTTTCCTAGACAAGGTTAAGACCAGCAGTTACAGCAGACCCACAAATAATCAAAGAATCAGCTTCCCAGCAATTCCAAACAGATCAGCATGGCTAATGAATCCGTCAATCACACCCAGTCTTTTGAAAATCTCCCTTAGGTCACAGGTGCCAGAAATAGAGATCCTTGGATAATATATGTCACTTCTGTTGAAGGCAATGGAAAATGAGGGTGAATCACCACACATGTGTATCACCTGCATGCCAGCCAGGTGGCAAGTCTGTGAGAACACAGGGAGAGGAAAGCAGTTTTTTACTTCACTGCACATTCCTGTTGTTGAAAAAATCCCAGAACACAGGGAAATGCAAGGTTAAACTAGAAATTTTGTGTAGTTTTGTGAAAGAAGAGCCGTCCAGAAGAGTGTGTGGAGCTCCTGGATGCTTTGAGATAAGCGGTGGCTGGGACAGGCAGACTCTTGCTCCAGGAACCAGGGGAGTCATATAAAGGACCGACAAACATGCTTTTCCAATTGGCCTGATAATGGTCTATATGGAAGGAATTAAGGAATAATTTCATTATCTCTCTCCCTACTATCTGCCAGTGACTCTGCTCAGTTATGCAATGTGTCTTGGTTCCTCCTTACAGGAGCAGTTTCATCCCATGTCATTACCTTATTTCTGTTGCTGCTTGGTCATCAGATTATTATATTTCAGTTTCTGCTTGGTCATCTGATTATTATATGCTAGCTTTGCAAGTTATATTTGGGGGCTTTCCAGGGCAAAGGATTTCTGACTGTAAAAACAAAACATCAGCAAGATAAGGACTGAGAAAGACAAATGTGTACATTGCATGATAAATCCTCATGCAGCCATTTCTTGTTTACCTATAAGGTGTATCATTCAAGGTATGTCTACAAAAGTTCATTTAAATAATCTTCTTGACGTACGTGACTCCATTAAAATCAGGAGATTGGTATCATTGCAAAACTGCTGTAAGTGGAATAAAAATCAAGTCCTTTCAGTAATTTTATCTTTTTCTATAAAGGGCATCCCAAATATACTCTCCATGTCTTACAAATATTTCATCCTTTTCTCCTCAAATAAAGAAAGTGCTTTGGGTTCCCATTTCAAAAACTAGTATGACTAACAGATAGAAAAAAAGCTGAAGGCTATGCAAAAGTCTGTGACAGAACTGGGAATAGAAACTACTTTTCTACTTTATTTTCAGCTTCTTTCACCAATACAATAGGAATCTTTGAACTGAATTTTCATATAAACTCATAGTCTGCTAGAAGAAAGTTGTGTAAGCAGAACCAAATACTCTATTTTTTTTCTTCTATGTTATATCTCAGAAGAAAATAAGGTCCTTTTATTATCGGGTGTGATTCCTTTCCTTATAACAGACATTTTACCTCAGATGATTGTTTCATCAGTGTTCAGAAAATAATATTTTATATTTTCTACTTTGTCTGTACCTAATCTCCTACCATTGAATGAAAAAGTGTTTCCATGAGCATACAACTATTTAAGGCCTGATGTGAATTCCAATGGAGTCAATCAGCCAATATTTTAATGTTCAAGATGGGTAATCTGTCACTGACAGCTCATCTCAGATTTTCCTGATATATTTTCCAATAAATTCTCAGCTGAAGATAGTGGAATTGTAGATATACTTGGCATCACCAAATCTTTTCAAAAGTAGTTGTTAGAAGTTTTATAAAAAACACTCAAATAAAATAAAAATTTTGCTCTCAAAATGAATCTTAGTTTGAATTTCTTTTTCCAAATGATAAATCAAACTCAAGTAATTAAGACTACAGACCAAACCCTCAATTAATTATAATGGTACAAGAACTTAGAGATGGAATGTGTAACTCCCAGAATTAAAATAAATGACAGAAAATTAAAATTGGTGGGCCCTCCTGAGTGTCAGTGAGGCTAGAGTCCAGCCCTTCCAGCACCTGAGCCTGGCTGGTGGCTCTGGAGACCACAGAGAGCAGAGCAAAAGCAGTAGAGAAGCTGACCAGGTGGAAGAAAACACTCTTGCCAGGTTCTCAAGTAGTCAGTTACCTGTAAAACTGTAAGGAAGAGTGCCTGTTTCTGAGGACTATCCATTTGCAGGATCCAAAAGGATCTCCATTGTGGGCTTGCTGTTCCTGTGGAGCTTAGTTGTCTTACTCTGCTTGTGGCCACTGAGCTGTTGACAGTCAAGGACAACAGGTTCACATGCAGCAAAGGAACACCGCATGCAGTTACAGATAAATAAAATGTAAAATTGTAAATAGATTTCGTATCTGGGTACCATGCCAAAAACAACTCCTAAATTCATCCATCTGGCCCTTTCAGAACTTCTGTAGTTATTACTTTATTGGGTTATAACCATATTTGTCATCCTGATTTGTCAGTAAAATAACTTCTAAATATTTTTAGCAATCAAAAAATACCAGTTTTGCTTTGGTCTGGCACTGTCTTTGAGAATTAATTGATCACCTGGGATTTGGTTATATCTCTCTGACTCAGCAGTAATTTGGCAGTAGTATTACTGCAGTTATGGTCTGCTTTATTTAACATCTCTGTCAGATTTGAGGAGTGGGGAGCTATGCTCTTTATCACCTCCATCTCTGCCTGCCTCTGCACAGTTGTTGGAAGGAGAGCTGCACAATGTTGGCCTTGGGTGCTGAGCCTTTCTCAACAAGGGGTCCACCTGCCAAGGGAGACTCTCCAATGGCCTTTTTCTGCCAGCTCATTCCAGTTTGCAGTGTCAGGCCACACCTAGCAAGCAGCTGGGTCCTTGAACTAGTGACAGACTTTCTGGATCGTAACAAAAGTCTTGGTTTCATTATTTTTAAGGAGGAAATGGAATATAGATGATAGACAATCCCTATGCTTCCACAGTAAGTTGTATCACATTTTAAATTGCATTCCAGTTCATTTATGTTGCAACGTAATAGAATTAAACTTTCATTCTTTATGCTTTGTGATGGTTTCTATTTGCTCAGCTGTAAAGTGTTTCTGGTATCTGTATCATCAAAGCATTGTTGTATCATCTAAGGACCAGCACAAATCCTTAATGAGGAGCAGCCTTCTGAAAATAAGCCTGACCAATTATTGTGAAAATAAGCATACACAATTACAGCAAATGCACAGGACTAATCAGGAGAGCCCACCCAAACACATCTGTGCTAAGTACATGGGAGTCTCGCAGTCTGTGACTTGAAGTAGTTTTGAAAGGTGTTTCTCGAACTGCCTAGTCTTATTCCACATCAGGGCCTCCAGTTCCCTCATTTCTGAGAAGTAGTTCTGAAGGCCTACCAGCATCGCCCAGAACGCAGTGTCATTCAAAAAATGCAGATAGCCAGCAGAGGGGGAGCTTATAGGGCTGAGTGACAGAGGAATACTTTCCCATTCCTCTGTTCTTTACTCTGACTCCATTTGTCCCAGTACACCGAGCAGTTCTGGGGAGCAGGCCTGGCCCTCAGCCTGCAGTCGCTTATATTCTTATACTTTTAGTACAGTTTCAGAGACATGCCACCATATGATTCTTCCAAACAAATGCTAAGCATGTTTTTGGAGTTAGCACAGGCCAAGGGACAGTTCCAGTAATTGGACTGGATGACTTGCAAGGTCAGAGTTAAGCAATGTGGATATGACCTGTGATGGGCCAGTTGACCTCATGGTTAGAGAACAGATCTTAGAGCACTTTATTTGTCAGCATAGATGTAACCTCTGAAGATAGGATTAATCTCAGTGTTTGTTTTTTCCCTTCCAGGTATTCATATTCTATCCCTTTTGAACATCCACTTACAAGTACCTTCTTATTAAATCTAAATGTAATGCCAGTAGAACCATTTGGGTATCTAGCAAAATAAAGCATTCCCCAGCACTGCTTCCACATAGGATGTTTGTGTAGAGTTTGTTACATTAATGGCCAACTCAAAGAAGCCAACACAATGTGGGTGCATGTCATCACCTGTGAATGTCATAAAGGAGAGTATGGAACAAGACTTGACCTTCAAAGGAAATGTCTAGGCTTGGTCTGAAAGGGACTGACTCTCCCAGTGTGTAATTTGCAGCTATGCCTTCCTTCTACTGGAAACCCTACCAATGTTAGAAGCCAACCTACGGTTTGCAGAGAATTCATTTGGATTTATCCACTCAAATTTTATTTACTTACAGTGTTTTAACTGAGTCTCTGTAGGTACAAAAATGCTGTTAATGAGGATTTTCTTGTTATTTTCTAAGTCCGTGAGAGATTTTTCTCTCTCACAGAAGGGGTAGCAGGGAATGTAAACAACCAAGCCACCTGCAACCTTGGAAAGTCTTGTTTATGGTATAGTAGAAAATATTTTGGTAATGGATGTTTTAGGATTTTGGCCAATCACCCCCAAGGGGTGGCTGATCCTTTGTCCAATTAGACTATGAAGAAAAAGGTCTATAAAGAGTTTGTAAAATAATTAAGTAAATCAATCTTGCTGCACAATTCCTGCCTGCTGGATCTTCTCTCCTCCTCCTCCCTACGGCTGCGGGACACGGTGATATACCGTAGGAACCAGGCCTGCGGTAATAAGTCTCTCAGCTGGGTGTTACCTTGCTTTTCAGAGATGGCACTGATCACTAAAAGGCTGATTTATAAAATTCTTCACAATTCACTAATAGGTATATCTCAGTGGTTATTTTCTATAGAAGGATGAAGCAAAAAGGGTGTTTCTGAGAAAAAAAAACCTGACTTCTTTGGAAAAAGAAAATTGTTAGTAACTGTTTTATATAATTTTAATTGCAATGGACAATAATTCCATAAAATGCAATTCAAATCAATATGACCAGCCAATGACCAATCATTTTTCAGTCGGGTTTACGATTTTTCCCATGAAGAGGATGCTCTGAGT
The DNA here is from genome assembly GCF_000691975.1 of Corvus brachyrhynchos. Lineage (NCBI taxonomy): Eukaryota > Metazoa > Chordata > Aves > Passeriformes > Corvidae > Corvus > Corvus brachyrhynchos. The sequence goes on from NW_008237222.1 coordinate 5,663,809, forward strand.
ATATTGATCAACAATCAACAGCAAAAATGGATGATTGAATTTAACGATGGGAGGAGCAGAATGAGGAAGAAAATCTATGCTGCTGGTTGCTGCAGCCTCTGTGCCATTCTCATGAATCTTCAGCAGGGCCTTGTGAGTAGCCTACAATAAAATACAGAAAGAATTAATGTATGTGGAAGATGTGGTGTGAAATTATTCAAATTAACACAAAGTTAATTCAACTACTGCCTTTCACAAAAATTGCTGGTAAGAAGGACCCAGGAAGAAGGGTGCTACAGCCCACTGTGGGTTTTTTAGCAATGTTGTCTCAATAAGCAAATATTTACACATTCAGTGTTCCTCATCACAAGTGTATCAATGCAGACCTTAGCAACTGCACACCTTGTGGAATTAATTGAAAGTAAATAGCCAAGCCAATTCACAGGGAATATCAGTTTGAAAGGGAAAGGAAATGGGGCTCCAGAACTGCTCTGTGTGTATTCTTAACAGCACCTGCATTACAGTTTAGCCAGGTAGAAATTCAACCTTGATACCAAATTTTTTGTTGGATATTTTTAATCTTTTTCTAGCCCCAAAATGTTAGAAAATTTAAGTGCTGTTTTCAGAATGGCTGTAAAAATGCTAGTCTTCACATTATTTTCACTAAATGGGATGTTTTCCTTAAGTCTGGTCCATTTTACATTGTTAGCACTCAACAGAGCCTTCAATGGTAAGAGCAGTTTTTAAATCCTTTAAAATTATAGAATGCATGTTAGAAAAAGGCCACTTTTTTTGTGGATATGCAGATGCAAGACATCCACGACACAGTTACCCATAGGCTCTTCTTATACATGCAGAAAATATGCTGTGTTTATTTTCCTGGTTAAATGCTAAACCCACCCCTCCATCCACCCTCCACCTTTGCCTGTCAGACAAAAGAAAATATCCTTATCTCCAGATCTTGGACAAGTCTGAGGGGGTTTAAGGAGACTTTATCAGCTAAATGTTCTATTTCACATTATTAGCCAGCCCTAGCAATAAGTAAAATTTCACTGGTGACCTTAGGATAAGGCAATTGGCTGTTCAGGAATCCACAGGTGGTTGTTTCTGCTGACACACTTACTTTTGAAACCTTCACATCAGGGTTTCCTGTGATTCCAGACAAATCAGCCTGATCAGAAAACACATCAGTTACACCCAGGTTCATTAAGATCTTCTTTAAGTCATAGGTGCCTGAAATTGATAGTTTTGGAATATGCAATTCCATCCTCCTGTTAATTCAAAAGAAAATATGGTAGTTATTGCAATCAGAGCATGCCTTGGACTGAAGATTCCCAGCTTGCTGGTGATTCTTCTGTGCTAAAATGCTAGTCCTTTCATCTAAAAAACATGGCAAGAAAAAAGAAGATGGGAAGATGCTGGTCTGGAGGACAGGAATGTATGGAAGGAGAAAGAAATCAGTTCATGTTTCTTGCATGATTCTGCAACACAGTCACTTTATGAGACAGTAGGCAGTAGTGCTGCCAGCATTTCTGGGACAAGGTTTGCATTCTTTTTCTAACCTTGAAGGTTCTGCTTTTGGAATTCACACCCCATTCCCTCTGAGGGATCTGACTGCTATGTCAAAGTATTACCACTCTTAAAATATTTTGCTTGAGACAAGGGAAATGGAGACAATTAGTAGCAATTAGAAAATGTATGGGGGAAAAAGAATTAAATTTCCCACCTCAGAGATCTCTTCTCTCATCACAAGGCAATATTGATTCTAATTTTTGCTGAAAGTATCAAATCATTTGGTCTGACCCTTCATACTTATTCCATTGTTTAAACATCCCATTAAAAATAGAAGATAGTAGCTGTAAGACCTTAGCATTCAGACTTTGGATTCTGACTACCTCAAATCATCAAATCAAAATTCTATATTTACCATCTTTGAAGAGATCTTTCCCATTTAGAAACAGTTTTTTTTGTCAGGGCATGTTCCAACTGTTTCATTTTTCCTTTATTGGGCAGGATAAACAAAGCTGCAACATCTCCCTTGTAAGGAATCTGTACCACCTTGCAAGACAGCTTCCTGTCAGAGTATGCTTTATAAAATCCATCTCGAACCATCATCTCCACTTCAGCTGAGGTCTTTGCATTCACATGGAAATAGTCCTTGTGGGTCCCCTTAATATTGAAAGGATTTTCCCAGTAGGCTTAAAACCAAAAGAGAAAGAATGGAATTGAATACTTAGTTCAATGAGGATATATTAATATAGTCCAGACTAATGTACAAGAAATAAACCCATATCTGAAGATTTACACTTATACTTGAAGATAGAAATTATTCCAAGTTTATTAAAGACCTTATTCTCTGTCATCTTTGCTGTACTGTGTTCCATAACAATTAAATGTCCCAGGTTAAATTTTGTATGGACTTGTGCAACATCTAAGTCAGATAAATTAGATGAAGTAACTTCATCATATTACCTCATGTTTTATTTAAAGCAAATGAAAACTGACCAGAATCCAGTGATTTGCTATCTGTTTTCTTAATATGGCTCGTAAAGCGAATTTCACAGCAGATGTCTGACCTTTAAAATGTGGCATGTTAAGCTCCTCACATGCTTTTTTATGTTTTTCATCTTGTAGCACTAAGGAAAAGCTTACATGCTAGAGAAACACAAACTTTTGGACCTGAACGTAACTGCAGTATGGTAAATGGAATAGGGCCTCAAGGTATTTAGTCTTCAAAATCATTTTCTCTTAATGTTTATTCAATTGAATTTTCTATGATATTTTATTCTGTATTAAAACAGTTCATTCACTAAACAAATAGACAAGGATTGCAGCTTGCCATTCTGTAAGTATGGTTTTTTTGTTTTTTTTTTTAATGTTGGATAGAAATAGCCTAGTTTGAAAAAATAATAATGGTATGTAAACTCCACAGTATTCTGGTTACTTTATAAGTTTAAGCCTTTCCCCTTGCTCTCCAGAAAAGAAATATGCTCTGGTATGGTACTCAGACTATGGCACCTGAGACTAGGGCACCCAAATTTAATAAAGTATTTGAAATAAAATCTGTTTTCTTGAAAGTTCATAATGTCCAAATATTTTCCAAATATTCCTTTCTAGGTGGGAAATTCCATGTATGTCCTACATGCTGCTGGAAATGAACACCTAAGAAGAAATTAGTCGTTGCCAAAGCAATACATTCAAATATCTCTTGGGATATGTGTAATATGATGACAAGGTGCAGAACATTTGGACTCCAACTCCAGAGGTACCTACCCATTTAATGGTCATGGACTGTAAGTAAATGAAAGTTTTTGGCAATCTTTGTTAATCATCATCTTCAGAATTTAGTTTTCTACTTTGTGCATCCAATGTGTAAACATTTTAATTTTTAAAGTAATAAGTAGATGAAATAAAGTAGATAGACAGGAAAATTTAACAATGCACGAACCTGTTGTGCTCTGGCAATTCCCTGAACCTGAATATTGCAAGTACATGAACTTCTATGCTTAGAAGTCTAAATATATGCTAGAAACCTCTGTGGAGGGGGTTTCAAAGTTGAAAACTTCAAACTTTTTTTCATAATAGTCTCATCTAAACACATTCGCTTAAAAATTGTTCAGAAATAACTTGTGTACTTGTTTTAGTGCGGGTGAAACAGCACTAAACAGATGCAGTAAGTAGCATCTATGCAACTTACCTTTGAAATAAATGTAGTTAACAATTACCATCAGAGTGTTGGGATCAAGGTCCTCAAGTATTTGGTTTATATACCCATGGGTTTTATTCTTTACATAATCGTTGATCTCTTTTTTAGCTTCAGTGGAATTCTGGAAGCTACTAGAAACCACTTTTCCTCTGTACAGTTTTTGGACGTCCTTCAGAAATGTTTTTGTTGGCTTCAGGTGTTTGTCCATGAACAGGGTGTTCCCCATGCTCAGCTGCACCTGGCTACCAGGGCGGTTTAGCAAGAGGAGGAGATGATGAAAGCCCTCATGTATCTCCTTCTTCTGGATGGTGGTGAGGTTAAAGGCCAGCCCTTCCAGCACCTGAGCCTGGCTAGTGCCTCGGGAGCCCAGGGCCAGAAGGGCAAAGGCAGCAGAGATGCTGACTGGGGAAAAGAAAATGTTCTTGCCAGCTTCTTGGGTATTTGCTTGCCTGTAAAACTGAAAGGCAAAGTCTGTATTGCTGGGGACTATCCTTTGGCAGGACTTAAGAGGATCTCTCTCATGGGAATGCTGCTCCTGGGGGTCAGTTGCCTTGGGCTGGGCAGCGTGGTGGTCAGTCTGTGTCAGGCTGTGGGCATTGAGGTGAAGCATGGCCACCAGCAAGCACAGCAGAAGGGTGGCCCTCATCATTCTTCACAGCTACTGCGTGGACAAAGAACAAAAGGTCTTGGATGCTGGAGGTCAGCTGTATCTCATCGTTTACTTCTGTCTGCTACTGCCTTCAAGTGGTAATCACTGTTATCTCCTGACCTCCTCCTTTGCTATGGAAGTTTTTTTAAATCCTTGTGCTTCTGAGTTTACCTGTAATTCCTATCCATTGCTGCCTACTTCAGTTCTGCTTTACTCCACCTACAGAAGTTCCTTGTTAGCAGGGAAAGAAACGTGTGTCTTAAAGAAAAATAAGAGTCCAAGGGAGAGAAGAAATGAAAAGGTACCTTTTTTTTTTAATGGCAAAGCAACACATCAGAAGCATTCTGATTAATGATTTTATGTTTATCTCTTAAGAATTCCTAGGATTATTATGCTGTTAGGGTTTGAATGAGGTTTATATTAAGTGACAGTGCCGTATCAAAGGAAAACAATACGAGATTGCAGCAATCAAAAATGCTATTTCTTTTACTCCTGACTCATTTTAACATACAAAGTGACTGATCATAAGGGCTAGTAAAATTTTTCTGCTTCAATACCTGATTAGATTAGAATATGTTTATTTTAAATGACCACTTATGTGTCACTTGTCTTCCAGGGTTCCTTCTTCTGTGTATACCACATCTTGTTATGGGGAGGTGAGACCATTGGTGTGGACTTGGCCTCTCCTGTCTTTCCAAATTTCATATTAGCAAAAAAGTATCCTTTTGTAAGGTAAATATGCCTAAGGCCAGAGTAGTGCTCAGCAGCAAGACTGGATCAGTGCATCTTGGACATTTGAAGTGACTGTGAACATTTCTTTTTTCTTTGTTTGTTTGCTGCTTTCTCTTTTACCAGTTAGACCAAGAACATGCTGGGGTGATTTGTGGTGTGCTAAGATGCTTTAGTTGTCAAAAAACAGTTAAGAGTTATTTCCATTAAAAAGATGGTACTAGAGACTAAAAGAGCTCCAAATAGCCTTCATCTAATGTCCTATCTGAAACAGAACAGCTTCAGGCAGAATAGCATGAGTTAGGTGTTCACCTCCAATCAATGGTAAAGGCACTCAAAGATATGAGTTCAGCAGAGCAGATGAGATGTTTACTGGGATTTTCTCCACCCTGTGACAACACTCTGATCACTAAGGTTTGGGTGAAAGGGAGCCAGCTTGTGCTTCTGCTGCTTTGCTCTGTGTGATCTGGTAAATTGTAATTTACAGAGGACTTTGGCATAGCAAAATCAGTTTGTGAATTCTGTCTGGACTATCTTAGTGTAAGCAAGACATTTACTCATTCACTTCAGTTTTGGTTTCGTAGTTGTAAGCTTTAGGGAAAATTAGTAATGGTAGATAAAATTGACAGTTGAGAAGTCAGAATACTTCTGTTATTGAAGCAGATTTCTTCTAGATTTCTTCTAGAGCTATTTGGTATAAATATTCAGTGCAGAGTTATACTCTATGGAGCTGATATAATGAATCCCCAGATTTTGCTATTCAATATTTCTTGAAATTAAGTTCAGCTGTCATTTGAGCATTTAGAAACTAAGTTTCACCCTGGAAAGCAGATGTGCTTTATGACTCACTTAGCCAAATAGCATACAGCTGGGTCAAAATCATTAGGGCAAAAATAACTGGGTACTTACTTTACATTCAGAAGGCTCTTGCTCTCAATGGGCTGTGCTGTTTGTTGCTGCTTTACTCATACTGCTGTTTTCCTCTGTTAAACATTACATGGCTTCAGATACATATTACCTAGAGGCACAAAGCTGAATGCTAATGAAGCCAGTGTTTTTGGACCTTGTATGCATATGTCCACATCTCTTCACTCCAAACAGAGAGCAAAGACCACAGGGCCCAGCTAGTCGGTAGAGCAGAGTGTTACATCCCAAAGGGTATGCAACTCCTAAGCAAATATTTATTGGAAATGATATTTTGGTGTCAAGAGCAGCTACTCTGCCCTAGGTGCTACCTGAGACAGATATAACTGTTCATCTGGAGAGACAATTTTGCCCAGCACTAAGCTCCAAAGGCCAGGGTGAGGGAGCTACAAGGAGCACCACCTGTCCTCAGTCATGCTACCCACCTTACTGGACTCCACTTATGTATCAACACCTCATCTATTATTTCCACACAGTAGAAACCCCACTGGTCACTACTCAGAAGCCAACGAGTCCTCTTGGCCTCATAAATAAAGAGGGTACCTCATTCAGTCATGTAGGAATGGTGAATTTTAGCTTTGTGACAATTTATTAAATAGTCTCCTCACAATGAAATTACTCTTTCTGTATCTCTGTTAAGTACTGCCTAACCTATCAAGATCTGAAAAGTACTTAATGTAGACTTTAGCACTTGAAAAAGCTGTATAAAATATCTGCCATCACTGCAAGTACCCAAAGACAATACTGAACAACTACAACAGCAACTGCTGCAGTGTGTATGAATAGCAACCAAGTCTCAAATACATCAAACAATAGCAAATGATGGAAGAGAGTAGCCCAGAAATATTAACCTTAATAAATCAAGGCAGTCCCAAACAGTAAGTCTCATCCTTCTTATAAAGATGTATTTCCCAGGAATCTTCCAAAGGAAGATAAGTGCTGTGAAGCAGGTTTACTACCATTCACAAATGGATGAACTGTTCAGATGCATGGTTTGATTGGCCAGCCAGGAGAATGCCTGCTGAGTCCCTCTACACCTCTGCTGCACTTTGCAGGACTTGTTACTGTCTGCTCAGCAAGCGACAGCACAATCCCCTCGATCCTGGAGAACCAAGGAGATACGTATGTAAAACAGTGTAAGCACAACTCTTCCCAGTCCTCAGCTGTGCTGCTTTCAGAGGTAATTCTTTGCCTACTGGGATCCATGGCCTTGGTCATGCAGATAGGTTCCCCACATGGTGTTTACAGACTCAACACTTTTTTTTCTTTTTTTTTTTTAATTTCAGAATACAGCTTAACTCTGCATGCTTCCTTTAGACATGGAAAAAGTTTTCTGTTAAGTATTTTTATTTTGAATTCATATTTTTTCTTACTAGAGTACCAGTTGCTGCTGTCCCTTGGAGTACTTGTGAAGGTCAGGTGAGGCTTGATGAAGTAGCCTGTTTTCTTTTTTTGCCAGCCACAAAAACTCTGCATTTAAATTGAATGAATGTATAGGCCAGAATGCCCGATGACACAAATGCAGTCTTTCAGGGAAAAAGAGACAGGTGCTCAGGGTGGTCCAAGACAGTCAGGCTGTTGGTGGTTCTGGGTACTTCTTTAGTCATAGAGGTGAGCAGCATTAAACATTTACACTTCTGTTAAGCATTACATGGATAAAGAAAACCCTGTCTGAGGACACAGATAAATGCTGATGTAGCCATGCAGAGAAGGTAGAAGTCAGTGCTCGCAGGGCCGGCTGCCTTTAATGTTTGTTCTTCCCAAACATGCATAATAGCCATCTGCAAACACACTTTGAAGAGTAGAGGTCCATGGCCATGAGCAGCTGTACTACCAGACACACTTTCCTAGCTTATTGCCAGCTAGTGACACAAGTGCTAAGGCATCTCCTGAAGAGTGTTATGGCCTGCACTGGGGCTTTAGATTTTTGATCATGGAGCTTGGGCACCTGCTTCAACATGGTACTAAGTAAAGCAGAGCAGAAGAGGTAATTAACGTGTAACTTGGATTTTTTCCCCCACAAATGAACTTGCCAGCAGTTCAGAAACAGTACTACATTCAGAGGCTTTCTTTGAACCTTGGTTTTGTCACAACAGAAGACGAACCCTGGGCAGTGGACTCCACTGTGCAGCTACAGGGCCAGATGAAAGAGAAGGTAGTAGGAGAGAGACAGGGCTGTAAAGAATTATATGCAAGTATTGGGCCTAATTCTGGGTTCCCTGCATGACTCTGAGGTGAACCAAAACATGCTTCAGTACAGAGACACAAACACAAATGTTTTTGCTGTTCAGACATTTATCTGTATTAGTCTCTTGTTGAAAGTCAACGTGGATTGATTTTTGAAACTCTTTCAAAATCTGACTCTCTTTGCTTCAATTATCCTTGTTCTCATGAGGTAGTGGCTTGAAGAAGAGGTTCATCATTCTACTAGGGCGGTCAACAGAGGGTCTCCAAGCCAGCACCTGGTCCACCCGGGGCCTGCTTCTGGAGACAGTAATGTGTATGCCTACTCTGCTACTTTGTTATACACCTTAGTTCTTTCCTAAAAATGTGACTGTGTTCCTACTATTTTATTCCAAGTGCTTCTTTTAAAAGCTACCTAGCTCCTTTCATCAGCAAATACTCAGCATGCCTTGCCTGCAGCCCCAACTTCATGTCCTGTTCACAAAGACAGTACTTGCATTACCAAAATTCACCACTGCTTACTCTGGCACCAGACTCCAGTTGAGAGCATGCAGTGACTGTGGGGGAGCCAGGGGTTGGTGGCTCTGGAGCAGTAGCCAGAGTTAGGTTGAAAAACTTACCTAAAGTATGTCTTGAAGGCATACATGGTTAATATCTATTCTTGAAACAGGACTGAAAGGTCTGCCCACCCCTGGCCTTCCAGTCAGCAGGGAAAGAAGATGGATGCATGGAAGGTAAACCACGCTGTTTTGTTCTTGTTCGTGTAAGAATCTTGCCTGCGTTTATTTTCCCATGAATATTTTTGTTAGCTCTGTTATCCCATGTGACAGAACCCACATGCTCATTTATACTGTAGATGGAGACTAATGTCAGGAACTTGTTACTTTAATGAGTCTTTAATAATTTGAGAAGTAAACATATCAATTTCAAACAATGATAATAGAAGATGCAGATGATGAATGGTATTGTCAATTTATCCTGGAGGAACATAGATCTATGATTCACATGTCAGTCGAACATAATATAGCAGGAGTTCAGTTTCTGACTGCCATTAAAATCATTGCTTCAGGACAACAGATTTTGTATTTCATCATTATAAAATGTATTCAAGATTTTCTCTCATTTTCTTTTAACATTTATATATGTAAAAAGCTGTTTCAGTTAGAGAAGTGCAGTGAGAAACACAGCTCAGGCATAAAGAGATTTGCAAAATAGTTGTGTTACCATCTTCATATTTCAAAGCCCTGAAAATAGTATTTCATCATTAAAGCCTCAGGAAAGAAAGGAGATGATCCCATTTTGTTTCATTCATTAAACTCTCAAAAGTTTCCTTTCTAAGTATTGTGTTTATTGATTCTGAGAAAAAGTAGAATTTATGTATTAAATACACAGTTTTCTGTGTTGTATGGAAAAATAACTTCTTAAACCAGAATGGCTGGGGACAGATTTCTTAAATCCATGTTTATGGACCAAACCAAAAATGTCTTAGTAATCAATCTGTACTTCATGAGTACATTTGGAAGATGTTTGAAAGAAATGTTAAGGTGTTTGATATATGCTGGCCAAGTCATGTTCTTATCCAGGAGCCCTGCTGTTACTAAAAGAGTGTAGTTTTAAAACTCCAACTTTGAAAACTCTAGTTATACTAGTGGAAAGTTTGTCCATGAAAAACTGTTACTGGTCCTAAGTAGTTATTTAATTTTTAATTTTTTTTTTTTATTAGTAATGATTGGCCTACAAGAGACTTTAAAAACAGCAATGTGAAATTCTTATATTAAGACATGCAAACACAGGCTCTGGATGCACTGAAATGTCTCTCAGTGATTTGCTTAATTTTTCTCAGCAGACTTGCTAAAGAAACATAATTTTGCTCTTAGCTCTAATGCAAACACAGTTTGTGTGCAAAGTCGTTCTGGTCTGATGCATTGTATTTACACTTTCAAGAGACACAGTCATGTTGATTTTTGTCATTGATATTAAAGAAAACTTTTCCCTCCCTCTCCTCTCATGTTTTCACTTGGCTAGGACTGTTAGCATTGCTGAATTTTTGTGAGCAGTTACACAGTGGCTGTTCAATGAGCCGTGCCTAACAAAGGAATAAGGTTTAATTAGCCCAACTTAATCTGACAGTGTGCTGTTGGCACACTATCTGTTTGTACAGCTGACTAATGATGCATGTATGCATACGAAATAAAGATCACTCCTTGAAATTTTTCTTTGCTTCTAGTATTGAGTAATTGAATTTCAAGTTGTCTTCTCCAACAGACTCTGCTTCCCTCTGTACAATTTAAAAACACGTCTCAGTTAAGAAGATTAATATATTCTTCAGTTTGAGTTTGATAAAAGGCTGTTTTCAAGCTACAGATTTCATATTCTTGTTTAATCACAGCAAAAGTTTGGATCACACAAGAAACCAAAATATCTCAAGATATCACAAGAAACCCAATCACACAGTGGACTTTTTATTTGCTGGCTGTCATTTACAAGATAGCAAGGAAGGGAACTGATGTCTGAGTGAGAAAGCATGATGAAAATTTCACATCTCTGCAAAGAAAGCCATCAATATTTGCTACAGAGGTTAACTTTGTGCTAGTTCAGATCTATGAACTCAAAGACCAGAATGAAAACAATGAGGAAAAATAGGGGTTTTAATTGATGTCTTTGAAATAGTTTCTAAAGAATGGAACACCCAAAAAATTCACAGAGTGCCAAAAATAATTCCTCATTTTTGCCCACAGAAATGAGATACAAGACTTAGGTCTCAGTGGTCAGTTCAGTGTTGCCAGACTCCATGAATACTGAAGTGTTTAGAGAGTCTGTTTTCCCCTTAAACTTCTCTTGACCTTTTGTCTTGGGGTGACTTTATGATGTGTATCCCATATCGCTGCCCTATGCCCAGAAATTAATTCCTGTGCCTTTCTATGCCTCTAAACTGAGCCTGAGAGGGGGAAGGAAAAGCTGAGCAAAACTTCTTCAAAGCAGTTTGCAGCTTGTTCAAGGTCACATAGATATAGGGACTTTTTTTTTGCCAGCTGCAGCAGGGGAGTGAGGAAGCACCCGGCTTGCTGCTCCCGGGTGAGTTTCTGGCCAGTTGTTTCAGTTTCTTGTTCTCTGGAGAGAGACTGAGAGTTGAACTCTTTTCCTTCCCTGGAATTTCTGATTTTCTCCCTTTTCTACTGGACTGCTTCAATATCAGAGCACATTCGGAGGACTTTCCACTGGGCACAGAGGGCCTGGCCCTGGGCCAAGCCCCAGCTCCGAGGAGACCAAAGGGAGGACTCTGACACTTTCCCAGGTTTTTTCTCCACAGTGAGAGATTTTTATTATTTAGCATTATTTTCCTTTTCCCATGTGTTTGTTAAATAAATAGTTTTTAGCTCTTTCACTTTCCTTTGAGGAAAATTTATTTTTTTTCCCAAACCTGGTGGGGGAGGGGTGGTGACCTGCCTTCTCTCAGAGGATATATTTCTAAATTTGGCCAAACAGGCACACCTTTCATCATCTTCCCCCAACCAAATTCCACCTCCATCCAAAGCACACGTCACATCCAACTGGACTGCTCCAAAGCACACGTCACATCCAACTGGAGTGCCTTAGAAAGAAAATGGAGCTGGGTTTCTTGGGGGATCAAGGGAAGAATATTTTAAGAAACAGTATCAGTAAGAAGGAAACTAGATAAACATAGATTTTGCTTTTAAATATAGAAATAGAAGATATATCTGACTGTTCTTACTGCCTCTGAACTAGCTGGCTCTTTTAATTTTGCTGTGTTGAATTAAATTAAAATTTATATCTGTGGTGCCTTCATCTTCTTTTCAAGAAACAAGAACTAAAACTCTGTGTGTTTATACCAGCTGTGTTTTTTGACTCCTCTTTTTCTTTATTTCTTTTTAGTAAAGAAACTGAATTATTTTTTAAAGAACCCCCATGTTTTACTATCCAAAAATTGGCCAAAAATTGAGTCATCTCAGATTGGAATAGGTCTCAGTTTCATTTATGATTCATAGCACTGTATTGAATGAATTGGAGCCTGAACTAAAGACTGGGTTTACCCCTATCCTACCAGATGAACAAAAATCAAAAAGAGAGAGCGACCCATCACCTCACTAAGCTTGGCAGGGAGCAGTCCTTGAACAGATAATGGTGTGGAAATTGCTGGCAGTTAGAACAGATATAAATGTCCAGGAAAGAAACTGTTGCAATGCTCTGCAAATGCTACCTGGCTCGGTATAGGGAGAGCCCCTTGTACTCCCAGAAAAAGGAAGAAGAAGCAAGAAGTGATTGTATCATATCAGCTGCCAGCTCCTGCATATGAGCTTGCCTTGAGGAAGCAGTTCAGGAAGCTAGTGCCAAAGACTCAAGGACCTGTGGGAGTCAAAAGCCTAAAGCCTTATGTATGCTCTGAAGTACATAGAAGACTACGCAAATGAAAGTGTCACAAAATGACACAGGAGTGAAAAGTTAACATGAGGGCAGAATCTTTATTCTGAGTGTTTCCAAGTTTTAAAGCCTTAAAGGCCCTGTGTGGCCAGCATATGACATCCAGGCAAACTCTGAACTCCAAGCAAGGGAGAAGCAGCAGTGCAGTTGCACTTGCCTGGGTCTGAGCCTGTGACTAAACATCTAACTGACAGAGGGGAAAAGTTTAGCGTTAAATCTTCTCTCCTACAATCATTTCCTTTTTTCTCTTTCCATTGGCATCACTTTCTGGCTTATTTATGCCAAAAACTGCGAATTAAGTTACAGTCAAGCCTTAGAAGGACTCAAAGTCTACATTGCATGACGGTCTGCCCAGGCAGAGGAGCTAATTAGCCCCAGTGTACTGTCAGGCTGCTCTTGCTTTCCTCCTTTCCTGTGTCATGGCGGCTGCAAGAGGCACCTCAGCTTAAGCCACTGCCTCTCACAGCAAAATGTGGCTGTCTTGGTAAATTCCTTCTTCCTCACACCTACTCCCCATGGACATCTGCCTTTTATTTGGGAAAGAACAGTGCTCTTCAAGACATAACATGTTTCTTCACAGAACCTCCAAGAATATTTCTATTTTCTCACCATTTCACAAGAGTAGCTAATTCCCCAGTCCTTCCTTTGCAGATAGGTAGGTGATGCCTTTTAGCATCACTATCAAACCCACCAGCTAAGAAACTGTACCACGAGTAACAGGCAACATCAGCTCTAATACAAGTCTTAGCTCATATTCACACCACTTGCAAGATTCCCCCTTAGCAAGGTGTCCTCTCTGCCCTTTCTTTTATTGCTTGCACTTCACACAGCATAAGGCAACAGAATGAAAATGTAAAAAAAATCTTGGAGGCTGTAAATAATCTTCTGAGGAAGATTACTTCCTTTTCATCTTTTTTCCAATGCAGGCAGCTAGTGGTTCAGGTTCTTTTAAAGGTATTGTGATAGAAGTCCAAGATGTGCTTGTCAATTAACACATAACAAACATTTGTCCATTTAAACTGGAGAAATCTCATAAGCACTGTCAAAGTCAGCTACTCAGAGTGAATGAGAAATCCAAAGAATGGGTTGGAAAGAAAACAGCCTCAGCTAGAGCATGCTTTGCATATAGAACCACCCACCTCTGATCGATTTGTGAACCTGTTTCTTTCCCGGCCCTGTTTCCCATATGAAATAGCAAAAATGACCAAACCATGTTGTATTTGAAGAAGAGAAATACAACTCTTTTCCAGGCCTTTGCAGGAGCAAAATAACCACAGATATTTTTTGTCTCCTGGCCAAATGACAGAGCACAAGCCAGGAATCTAATATATAGAAGAATTACTGAGTTAATATTATGGCTTTCAATTAAGAAGGCTTGGAAACATTTGAGTGAAAAGCATTCATTTGTTTTGTTCTGATTTTCAGCTTTTGCAGTCTCCTAGTAGCCAGTGCTACAATTAAATATGCCCCATTCCAGAGGCCTGCTTCTGGAAGAGAAGAGACTATCTAGCTTTGTTTCAGCTCCTCTAATACTTCAAGCCTGTTAACTATCTCTTGGAATTCATCTACCTGCCACAACAGGTCACCAACCTGTGCATACTTTGTGCAGGTACCAGTCTTTTCTCCAGTGGAAGCGTCTGGGCATCCATTGCAAGTTACCACCTGTACTGACATCTCCTTCCTTACCAGTCCCATCTGGGTGGAAGCACCTGGCTTCTCAGGGACCGTCTCAGTAGATACACTGGTTTTAGCCCACCTTTACAGCAGAGACCTAGAGCTCTTAGCACTTACCTGAGCTGTGGACCTCCTTGCAGACTGCAGTGCCCTCCCTGCACGCCCTACCCACACCAAATCCTGCACTACATCTGATGTGACACGCCCTGGTTACGCACTCACAGAGCCATTTAAATCTCCTGCAGATGGCCCAGCCACGTCCCCTCCTCATCAGATTCGCTCACAGGAGCTTACAGGTCCTGGCAGGCCCTCAGCTGCTGCTCAGGTGTCCCTGAGCACAGGTGATTCTGCTGCTGGTAACTCATTCTGATATGCCAGGAGTATGCATGGGGCATTTGGGGTTACCAATGCTCTTTGAAGGTTGCAGGAGAGCACTGCCTTGAGGAATATATCTCTCACATGGATTTCCTGAGCCTAGAGATTACTGTGATTAGCAGGTGACAGATGCTGGCTATGAGGAGGTTGGCCATGGCACCTTCATAGCTGCCAAGTTCCTGGTGGCAATAGAAGCCATGTTTTCAGCCCTGATTAATCACAAAGTTAGTTAAAAGCTGAGAAATTCACATAGTATTGCCCAGGAATATCTGTTAATTACTAACTGCGTGGAAATGGCTAGACTATTAGAAAACAAAATTAAAGACGTGACATCATAGAATCATAGAATGGTCTGGGTGAGAAGGGACCTTGAAGATCATCTAGTTCCAAGTCTATGCCATGGGCAGGGACACCTTCCACTACACCAGGTTTTCTCAGGGCCCCATCCAGCCAGGTCATTGACACTACCAGGGATGGGGCATCCACAACTTCTCTGGGCAACCTGTTTCAGTGCCTCACCACCCTCACAGTAAAAAATTCCGTCTTAATACTAATCTAACCTACTTTGTTTCCATTTGAAGTCACTCCCCTTTGTCCTGCTACTCCAGGCCTTGGTAAAAAGTCCCTCTCCATATTTCCTGGAGGATCTCTTCAGGTACTGCAAGGCTGCAATTAGGTCACCCCAAAGCCTTCTTTTCTCCAGGCTGAACAATTCCAATTCTCTCAGCATTTCTTCATAGGAGAGGTGTTCCATCCTTATTTTGTGCATTTAACAGAGTATTAGTAGGCCTTTCCAGCAGAATATGTAATTTGTCTTCAGCCCATGACATTTAAGGCTGTTGCTTCTGTCATGTGCTTTTAGCTTCTTCCTAGCAGGTGCTGTACAACACTGGGAACAATGATAGACCTGTGCACTGGCACTAACCACTGCCTGTTGGAAATGTTATTTTCTTTTATACCTCAAGCATACTATTTCTCTCTCTGCCCCCACAACAATATAAACTTTCCTGCTTTTGCTTGTTCCTTCTTTAATGGTCTTTAACACTGCTCAAAATTGCCTCTGGTTTTCTTCCAGTGTCTGTTAACTTCACATAATTTGTAGATAACAGTTAAATCTATCTCCATCTTGGGTTAGCCTGGGTTTCTGAGCTCCTCATTTATGTTAGTCTTTATTTCACTTCTAGTTCCTAAATATGACAACAAACACAGCTTACTGCTATTTCCACACTGCTTGTTCTCCTTTTCTCCTTATTTCAGGGAGTTGCTCAGTGTGTGCTGCTCCGAAGTTTCTGCCATGTTGGCAATTCTTCTTCTGTGGCTTTTAACCTACGGCAGAAGACTGCTTTCAGCCTTTACAGAGACTGCTTTCAGCCATACCATCCTAGATTTCCCTCAGGGTTCGTACAGGCAGTGCCGAGGCTGCAGCTCGCGCGTGCGCATGGTTGCATGCACTCCCACATCACATCTGTGTGTAGACACCAGTGCAGGCTGCATTAGAAGATGTCCTTTGCAATTTGTCCCTCATGTGGTTCATCTTACCAGCTCCATCCTCCAGCAATGTCCCTGCCCTGAAGTGGCCCATCACACACAGTACTTGCATGCAGCAGCAACTCTCTATTAGATAGGATGAAAGTCATTCCTTGGTTACACTGAGGTTTCTTGGTCACAAAACTCACAGTCAGAGAGCCAACCAAGAAACAAAAATCCATGAAAGGAGAAGCAAAACAGCAGACTGAAACAAGAAACACTGTCTTCAGCAAACCACGACGGCAGTGGGTTTGTGACAACCTTAATGCTGACATTTTTGGGGGGGGGGGGGGGCTGTGTGTGTGCAATACTTCTGTACTTTTTATTTACTACTCAAATTTGCTGCACATTTGCAGTGAGGAGCGTGCTCTGTTTTTTGCCAAAATAGAAAGAAAATCAAGGCAAGACATGTATGGTTCCTATACCGTAGGCATACCGTTCATCACCATGTCATTTTCTGGTCATCCTGTTCTTAAATCAGCTTTAGTTCTGTCTATCCAGTTTCCAACGAGTTAAGCAGCAAGGTTACTTTCAAAGTGAGATGTGGTTGGCAAAATAGAATTTAGGTATTTTTTTCCTACTAACAAACAGAGACTATTGATCTGAGGTCCATAAGGAACAACAAACAGTCTCTTGATATTTGCCGACAGAGTTATTTGTCATTGCAAAGCTGGACTTTGACAATGCATCCTGTGTTAGCCCTGAGATTTGGCAAGAACTTTTAAATGATTTTCTGTAGAATGAATTTACCTGTATAACACCAAGACTAAGTTCTTATATGTTTAGAGGCATGAAGCCAACTACTTGTTACTAAAGAGGGAGCATACTAAATAGTTATAAGTAAGGGACTTTTGTCATTGGTTTATGTGATTTTGAGGAGGACTTTGAAAGTGAATATCAACTGTTACCTGTCTGAAGATAGACATGGAATGCTTTTACTATTCCTTATTGGTATTCTTATGCTACAATTTACTCATATTGATAACATTGATTTAATGTGAAAGAAAATAAAGGTCCCCAAACCAAAAAAAGAATTGTGTTTTAAAAATATTCACCACAGTTTTTAAGTTATATTTTTCACAGACATCTTAAGAAACTAAGGTCTAAAACATTGCCATTTATATTTTTTTCCAACCAGTTTGAGATATTCTGTAAGAAAATATTTAATCAGTCTATAGTTTACATGCTTTCATTGCTTTTCTATATTTTAATAAGATGTGTTAGGGATGTTGATTTAAAAACTAAAGAAAATAAAATAATTTAAACATTTACTGCTTTGTGTTCTAGGGATGTTGATTTAAAAACTAAAGAAAAAATAATAAAATAATTTAAACATTTACTGCTTTGTGTTTCTTTCCTTTCATAACCATGCAACTATCTAGTGTAGCTGGATTCCAGAAACCTTAAGAAAAAGTACAAATATCAATTCCCAGTCAGTTTTTACTCTATAGATATAGAGTAAAATCTATAGCAGTAATCCACTGTTAACATTTAGAACAGTGACTTCTGAAATATTTTCTGCATTTTTATGCATGTTTATGTTAGCTTAAATCAAGTTAACAGTTCCTAGGAAAGCTCTGCTGTTCCTACTGAGGAAATACAAACTTTCTGGAGTTACAATTCTCATTCCTCCTTTTTTCTACCACAGTCTGTCAAGTCTAGCTGGAAAGTGAATACTGAAGGTGGCACCAATCGAAAGAAGTGACAGTGACAACAAATCCATGAAAAGGAAACTGGTGTTATGTCCTGGACTACTCCATCAGACTTTTGCCTGAAGGCATTAGCAACGATAGTTATATTAGTAGGATAAAACAGAACTCTTTTTTCTGCTATGGATTCCTTCCATAGTAGAATTAACATTATCTATAAAGTAAAAGCAGCCTTCTTGTCTCCATGGGGAGGGCTTCCACTGAGGAGGAGTCAGAGGAAGGCAAAGTAAAACAGCTGTACTCATCAGCCATTTACACTGGTGTCTCCTCCAGCATCCCAGTCACTGATCCTGCAGTGTCATGCCATACTTGGTTACAAAACCTAAAGAAATTAATGAAAATTCATTCCAATATTAAAGAAAACTGAATCTAAGAGTAGTCGTCAAGGGTTGGTGGATTAAACAGACAGGACTTACAACCTGCACCTCCTTTTTCCTGTTTCTCCTTTCACATGCACACCCTGTGACTGTACAGCAATACCAACATCAACTGGAGATTTTGGACCAACTGAGTACCCCACAGGAGCACATCAGAAAGGGCTTCTTATAAAACTGGTGAAAAATGACTTGTGTTTCATTAACACTACATACTATACTCAGGTGTGGGTTGTGGAAATCCTAGTAACTTTTGGACAAGGAGAAATAGTTATTGTGTTTTAAGGGGTTAATAATGTTTCTAAGGATAATGGTTGAAAGAGGAGCACTAGCACAGAGGGGTATGCATACTTAAGTGTTTCACTGAATCACAGGAATTTAGCCAGCGGTATGCGTAAGTCTCGTCAATCAGTCATTTTTCCGAGGGTTTACAATCTTCCCAATGAAGAGGACACTGCGGGTGAATTTATCCAGAATCATCAGGAGAAAGGGTCTGTTGAATCTGACTCGAGGCGGGCGAGGAAAATCCCCAGATCTCCAGGTAACCTCCTTCACTGTGGCCCCGGCCGCCTCAGTGCCATTCTCATGAACATTCAACATGGCTCTGTGGACCACCTGCAAAGAACAAAGCAAAACAGCCTCCAGCTGGCAATCCAGCAAGAAGAGAGCAGCCTGCCACCCTCTTCACTTTGTCCAGCCAAAGGGAGCCCTGCCTGGAGCAAGACTGAGCAGCAGCAGCTTCTGGGAAGGTCATCACCAGTTGCTCCCATTCCCACCGCAGCACCAACAGCCATCACACCACTCAAGCCATCCTCCTTCACTTCTTGTGCAGAGAGTAACCCTCAAACTGCAGGCAGCCAAAGAGCACTCAAGATGACTGATGACAAGAAACTCTGGAAGCAAAGAAACCTGGTAATTTAGCCTAGACTCAATTTTGTCTTTGGCAGCTTCATGTATTATTGTGAATTTACCCTGTCATCTAGCTGAAAAAAATAACTTTTCGAGAACACTAGAAGGGCAGGAATAACAGCCTTTTTCCCTCTGTAGGAGGAATTAGAGGAAATTTTACCAAAGCTAATGCACTACATTTAGATAATTTTGTTTAGTAGCCAAAAGAACATTTAATTATATGTATGTCTTCCTCATCCTTCAACCATGTCTTTCTAACCCCTTGTAAGCACATTTGGCTTCAGGTTTATGAAAGACAGGGCTTCCTTCGCCTTCAGACTGACAGCTCTTGATGATTGAGCGATGCTTCAGAGAGACTGGGATAAGATTTTCATGGGATATTAATGTCAGGTTCCTGGGAACAGGCAAATCCTGTGATTGCTTTCACATGCTGACTTACTTTTGAAACCATCAGTCCAGGCTCCTCAGTAATCCCCGACAAATCAGCTTGTTCAGTAAACAGATCGACCATACCCATTTGTTTGATGATCTTTTTCACATCATAGGTACCAGAAATAGAAAATTTTGGAATGTGCAGATGTATTTTTCTGTAACAAAACACAAATAGGGACAAATCATCATCTAGGCAACACTCCTCAATGGCTTCAGTATATTGACACTTGACATTTGTTTTTCTAAATGTTTATAGTCTTCTCTTAGGGTTCAGATAACATTTCTGATCAGGTTAGCTACTTAATGTGTAGGGTTGGAGCAGAAGAAGTCTGTGTTAGCCCCTGCCTCTGCAGTGGGTTTCAAGGAGTGGGGTGTAAGACACAGCTATACCAACTGAGTGGAAAACAAAGCTACTACTGCCAGGTAGGAGGGCTTTTTCAAAAGATTGTAGCTAGCTGACCTAAGGCTGTTCAAATACAGACCAGGGTCTAGGCTACCACAGAAATAGCTGCAGTAATGGTGAATGAATCCACTTTTACAAAGAATGCCCTCAACACCCTAGCACCCAACAGCTACTCCATTGTAGTTTCCCAATGATTATATGACACAATGATCTGTTGACTTCTTCATGGTGCTAAGTAATTTTTGGTTGAACCAGGAACTTAACCTAAGATGAATCCCAAGTTCAATTACCTATTTGTTCACTAGCCGTAGCTCTTTTTCATTTTCATTTTCCAACTAAGAAAAGAGAAGTCCAGCACAGAGGAACCATTAAGTGTATAGAGTTCAGTCAAATAACCTGTCTTCCAGTGTTTTGTCTTGGTGACATAAACACTATTAATCTGTAACATGGTCACCTCTCACCTTAGCAAAAAAAGCTTACCTGTCTTGGAGGGACTTTTCCCATTTAGTTACAGTCCTTTTCAAGAGGGCATCTTCCACCTGCTTCATCTTCCCTTCATCAGGCAAAACAAATAATGCCACAACATCTCCATTGTAAGGTATCTGAACCAGCCAACAGGACAGCTCTTCATCAAAGTAATTTCTGTAGTACCCTTTTCGATACATCATGTCAACTTGCAAAGATGTTTTCTGATCCACAAAAAAATCCTCCTGTTTTGTCTGTGATGTACTGAAGGGTTTCTCCCAATGGGCTTATGACAAAAAGAAAATGTATTCAGTGGAATATAAAGAGGAATGGTCACAGTGAATGTAACAGGACCTAGTCCCACAGCCTTCCTTTCATTAGGGCAAGTATCTTTTTCATGTTACTGCATCCTCAGGTGTTACAACATTGTATCTTTTTTTTAGGTGCTTAAAGACAATTACAGACAGACAATACTGAAAACACTATCTTTCACTAGACATGAGTCTATGATCACATGAAAGAACTTACCAAATTCAACAAAGATATTTGTTTTAAAACTCCATTAAACCAGGTGAGGACATATTTTTACTGGCAACAAATACATGGGTTTATAGCAACACCTTCCAGATACTGAACATGATTTCCTCCCTTTAAAATATTTAAACTACATTTTTTTCTCTTTTCATTCTCTCTAATAAGCATTAGCTTTGCACTCCTTGATATATCTTACCTTTAAAGAAGACATAGTTAACAAGGACCATTGCAGTCAGAGGATCAAGATTTTCCACCAGCTTAACAATTTTCCCATTTGTCTTTTCCTCAATATAACTGTTGATCTGATTCTCAGCGCCAACAGAGTTGTTAAAGTCAGTAGAAAAGACTTCAGATTCATAAAAGCTTTTGACATCATCCAAGAACGTCTGTAGTGGTTTTAGTGTCTCTTCTATAAAAAGGGCATTGCCCAGGCTCAGATGGAATTCACTGTCTGAACGGGTCAGCATGTGGAGGAGTTGGCAAAAACCTTCATGTATTTCCTGCTCCTGAGTCTTTTTCAGGTTAAAGGCAAGCCCTTCCAGAATCTGTGTCAGTGTCACAGCCTTGGCACCAAGTGCCAGCATTGCAAAGGAAGCAGAGATGCTTATGGGTGAAAAGAAGATATTTTTGTCCGTTGCTTCAGATGCGACCAGCTTGTAAAAGGAAAATGCAAAGTCAGCATTGCTGAAAACTAGTTTGACAAAAGTTTTGTTCTTATGTGGAGAAGCTCCTTCCCACTGAGAACTATGTCCTGGATAATATGTCCGTTTAGCATCATCCTGCTTATTTCGATAGCGGGGATGCTGATGATACAGGGCAACAGTATCCAAACCAACCAACAATAAACACAAGGAGATAGTGGGCTTCATTTTCCTTTCAGCTGTTTCTGGAAAAGAAAGAGACATACAGAACATGTCATGGAAACTAATTTGTTCATACTGTGTCCTCCAGTAAAGCAAAATGATGAGCTCAGAAAACACCTATTCTCCAAAATCCCACACAATTATAATTCACATTTCTGATGCATGTCAGTGTTTCCTGGAAAGGATATGCCTCCTGAGTCACTATTTATACATATATAGTCTAGCTCCCTTTCAAAAGAGGTAATTTTAAACTTCTAATAGTGTATTAAATTTAATATTAGCATATTCTTTTAAAATTTATAAATAGCTGGAAGCTTATGACCTTTTCCCCAGAGTAATTGACATGAGTTGGTTTTGTACTCAGTACCGCAGGATGGTTACTGCAGCTCTGTTAGCCTTCCTCAACTTATCAAATATTTAGAGAATTTGATCTGTATTAAACAAAAATGTGATTATAAACATAGATCATACTATCTAGAACCAAAATTACAAAATACTCTTACAGTTTCTTCAAAGATGAAAGACTAGATCACTAATCTTTTTAGTAAAAAAGTCTATAGGCATTTCTTTTGTTTCCAAACCAAATTTTTACTTAATTATGTGAAGTATCTTCTTTACTATCAGTTCTTTCTGGCTTTTGAAATGTATTGACTTTTTTCATAACAGGTATATTTCCTTTTTCCTATGTACAAAGGCACCACTCCCAGGCAACAACATAACCCCCCAAAATGAAGTGTCCAAATGATCCAAGGGAAAACTAAAAGGGTACTTACAGTGCTACAGTCTGGTCTTGTCTGCTCCTTCTTCTCTTCAGTACCATGAAACAGAGTTAAGCAGATCACCCTGTTAATCATTAATTAGTTCAAATAAAAATTGCCAGTGAGGATGCACAACAAGCAGTTACAGTGTCAGATATTTTGGACAATTTGTTGAACCCAGACAAACACTAACAGTGCTGGGTGATGGGGGCAAGAAGGAATGGAGCAGAGACTGTATCTCCTGTTGCTTCCATGCTTGTGGATTGACAGGAGAAACCTGCTGCTGTGTATGTCTGGCAAGAAAGCCACAGCCATACCCTCCATGTCCGGAGCTGAAAGCTGCGACTGGGTGTGAGGGCCATCCCTTGCCTGGGTCTGTCTGAGCCAGCACCACTCATGGTGGACCACAACGTCCCTGCCAGAATGTCTTCTTTGCTT
The DNA here is from genome assembly GCF_000691975.1 of Corvus brachyrhynchos. Lineage (NCBI taxonomy): Eukaryota > Metazoa > Chordata > Aves > Passeriformes > Corvidae > Corvus > Corvus brachyrhynchos. The sequence goes on from NW_008237222.1 coordinate 5,686,881, forward strand.
CCTTCTGGAGCCATAACCTCTCTTGCAGGATTTCAAAACAGGGTTTGGATTTAGAAAGTCCTTCTGTCTTACTGTATACTTCAGTCACAACCTTCAACACCATGTTCAATGGTTTTGGGAATTTTCTTATGCAGAGCAGACTGTGTGTGATTGGTGAACAGCCTCTAAGTTTCTTAGGAGAATACCACGGGACATTACCACTCTAGAGAGACATTTACAATCTATACAGTTATTCACTCATTGCTGTTGGCCATCACCTGTGACTGAGTACTTGGGGAACTGGGGAAGAGTTTTCACCTGGCTATAGAACAAACCCACCACTGCTAAGAAGCAACACTGACTGCAAAGAGAAACATGTGGTCAGTGAATATCTTGTTTTCTCAGGTTAATCTTCTGTATCATATGCAACTGAAATGGACACCAGAAGGACACAGAACTGGCTGCCAATTCACCTTTCATCCAGTGCTAAAGAAGACATGCTGGCATCACTGGATGATATTCAGGGTTGAATATAAACAAATCACTAAAAGAAAAACTAAGTCAGAAAATGAACTTTTTTTAACAGATCTGGTTGCCAACATGTCCCTCTCTGAAAGCTCCTAAGCATTTGATTTCTGAGCAGGAGCCCCAGGCTATATCAGATATTGAAATACCCACACGAGGTGTTCAACATCTCTGAATGAGAGCACTGGTGGGGAGATGAGCTTAGGAAGTTGAAGGCAATGCTGGAAAGGGAACTGTACTTTCTTCCCCTCAATCTCAAATCAAGGTTTTTGTCCTGTGTTTGTTTTATATGGCCGCATAGTCAAGCAACCAAACAGGACAAGGCATACCTTCCTCATTTTGAATTCAGCAGTGCTAATCTTTTTGCACACTAACCTAGGGGCTGGAATACCTAATTACTTGATCTGGATACAAGACCCTCAAACCATTCTACTTGAGACAATCAGACCCAAGTCACTCACTTGGCTCATATTCAGGCTGCAAGAGGTTGACAAGAAAGTGACGGGAAAGACAATTCACAGCTTTCCTTCTGAGGATCTTCTGCTTAAAGATCAAATGAAATATAAAACTACTTCTGTGATGTGTAGGTAATTGTGTGTTTAACTGTATGTGTTTTCACCTATCTGTGAAAGACACATATGTAAATACACACATCTCTAAGTATTCATAGTAGTGGAAAAAGATCATCTAGTAAGTGTGATGTGTTAATGTAATAATACATGCACAAGTCTGGCAGACAGGAAACTTGGGTTGCCCTCCGAGAACAATTCAAATAGAAGAAGAAACAAAGGCCCTAGGAATTGTTTTTGAAAATGATAACTGATTGAAGAAGATGTGGAATTGTCATTAATTTTAGTCATTTGAGCAGTGTGTGAGTAGTTCCACTAAAGAGAATCATTACCTTTGTTAAATCAGAACCTGTGGCAATAATAATTTATATGTAATGATTTGAACTAAAAAAAAAAAAAAACAAGAAATGCTATCTCAAATTACTTGAGATATTTTGATAACACAACAATAACCTCAAAACATTTTTAAGAGCTTTGAAGAATTGCACATTTGGTAGATTTTATATGCAACTGTTTTAAACCTTTTTTTTTCTAAAACCTAGTAAAAATGAGGGTGTTCTTTTCCATCCTGATATGAAGTAATATAAAGGGGCATATACTTTTCTGATGACAGATTCTCTGAGAGAGTTAATGTCTCTCAGCCTGAGTATTTACAGCCTAATCAACTTATTTCATCGTCTTACTTTTAATATACTATTTTATCATTTAATTTATATCTGAAAGTGATTCTCAGGTTTACTATATTTTTACATCACTTAATATTAGAATGGAAAAAAAATTCGAATTGCACTTGTTCCTCATGCATGGAGAGCACTTTCTGGGGAGAATGCCAATGTAGTGGAAGTACACAACACGTTGCTTCCTGGAGCCCAAAACAGGGAGTCTGGCCATCTCACCTGGGTAAGCACAGGTCTTTTCCAACCTTTCCTATTGTATTAGCTCAATTTTCCCTCAATAGGAAAAGCCTGAGGGTGGCAGTGTAAGAGATGGTTGAGAGGTCAAGGACTTTTCTTTATTGTGTCTTGTCTTTATCCCATTAGGGTTGGGCCTAAACAGTCTCCACAGAAAGTGCTCTCAGCCCAGGTCTGTCATTCAGGGGAGCACCAGTATGAGATACATGAGGAACAAACACAAGTTGCTTCACCCTTCATCATCCACAGAGCATTTGAAATGCAAAACTTAGTCCCTTCTTCCTTGTGTCAAGAAAAGCATTGACAAAGAAAGATGAACATGCTGCGGAGGAACCCCCTTGCTCTTCCCTGTAAGTTCCCATTTCAAACTCTTCCCCATTCCCCATCTGCCTCCAAACAAGTGCCCTACATTTGCACCTTGGTCCTGCCTTTCCTTGGTCCACCAGCGATCTGGGTTCCCTGAAAGAGGGGTTGCTTAGCAGGGGTTACTCTTGAGGAATATATAACAGACACAGCATGAAATAGAAAAGTAATGTATCTACACAGGATGTTTATGGTTTATAGGCTGCATTGTGGATAAAAATACATCTTTTGACAAAAAGCCATACTGATCATCTGGAATTTGTGTCAGGAACACATGAGGAACAAGTAGCGTGCTGGTACACCTTTGGAATTGCAGCATCACCCTGCAATGTGCCACTCCACATACACTGTCTGTGTGTGCAGAACCATCGCTTTTTACTGGCGTAGAACTTGGCTCCTACATGCTTTGTGTGATGGTCTGTTGTCCTGGCACCAGATGTGGTAATAGAACACAATCTCCCTTTTGCCCAGTCTCTGACACAAATCAGTTTTGCCTTCTTTATGCTCTCTAAGTTGTCTCTTTTCAAGGCTGAAAATCTTTTACCTCCAACAGGAGTTGTTCCAGAGCTTTGATTAACCTGACCATTTCTTCTGAAGATGTAATAGTTCTCATTTATCCTTCTGTTATTATAGGACCATGTTTGGATGGCCCAGAGATTTAGATGATTTGCTATACAATTAGCTCTTTTATCTTTCCCAGTAATTCCTAATATTCAATTTCTAATATTTAATTTGCCTCCTCCCCCACCACTACTGAGCTGATCTGTATATGCAATACCCACCAGAACACCAAAACATCAATCCTATGAACAGCGGTCAGTTCAAGTGCAGCATTTCACCAAACCTGCAGCTAAAACTTAGCAAGAAAATCAGAGTCCATAACAACACAATAACAACCCAGAAAGCTGCTGTTCTTTTGGGTTTGAAAATGAGACAGAATTTGTCATGTCCATTCCATTATTTTACCAGGAGATGGTGGCACAGGGCTCCTTTTCCCATAATCCCCAGAACTCAGGGCTCCGCACATAACAGTTCTACTTGCAGAAAGCAGTAGAGAAGAATCACACTGAAAGGTTGGCTTCTTGCAAGGATCTCAGTCATAGCTGGGATACTGAAATAGTAACATTTTACTAGTAGACTTTGCCCTGTGGACCTTTTTCTTATTTTGAAATGAAGTTGTCTACCCAGAGAAACCTCTTGGTATGAAATTAAACTTAAATTGGTGTCTTACATTCTTTATTTTTGTGTTGCAAATATGGCTTTAATCAAGCACTAAGAAAATCCCTTATGTAGGTATTTTGGAATTACACTTGAAGTTTTTTGCTTGCAAAGCCAGATAGAAAGCATTAGGGCTAAACTTTGCAAAGTGTTATCATTTGTTATTGTACAACAAATTAATATTGTTGGCTTCAGTGAAGAACCAGAAGGAAGATCAACTAGCTGAATGAATATGTTCAATAAAATGAAATTTATTATATGATTCTATTGCTCACATCTCTTTTCTTAAACAAGTCTTTGAGACTCTAAGATTTTAGAATTTTGGGGATTCTGACAGATCACTGAGGTGGTTTACTGCAGTAACTCCCTTCCCATTTTCAAGGGAGGCAAAATAAGACATTATGCGGATCACAGCATGGCAGGTCAGCACAGTTCCATTTCTGTCAATGACTTACATTAACATGCCTTCACAGGACACTTTAGGATCTAGGATGTACGTACACAGGCTTTCTGTCATGGTTGCTGCACCATCGTTCCCAACATGCCAATCTAGGAGTGTACAGAAGTGCTAGAGCGTATTTGCTTCTATGTGATGCCTCTTCTCAGTCACTTTTGGTACCACTGTGAATATGTCAGGGCTATGACACCCAGCACAATCACAGGCATGGGCACGAGGTGGTAACCTTTGGCTGGGCCACTGATGTTGTGGTGAACCATGACCAACGCCAGGGCCAGGTGGATCAAGTGTACCAAAAGGTCCATTGGTTTGATGCTTCTACAGCCCAAAAGCCTTGAGCATTCAAAAGGCCATGAAAAATGTATAAATCTGTGCCTCACCATTGGCCGCAGTCCTCCCCTCCCCTTATTTCTCATATTTCCAGAGAGTTCTATGTTCTTTGGTTGTTAGTTGGTCCCTGTTATTCCTCCCCACCTACCCCTTCTCCCATTTGCTGTAATTCCTTCTCCCTGCCTCAGTAACACCCCCTGGCTGATGTCCCATTGGTTACTGTGTGTTTTCCATGCCCTGATCGTGGGAGTAAATGACTCCCTGCAAGCCACGTGGCTTCAGCTGCTCTCTGTGGATTTTTCCCTGCAGTAAACCCCTTCCTCCACGAAGGAGTCCCTCTGCTTTTTTCCTACCTCCTTGCACGCCTTCAACACCGGTGGGCAAGATGAACCCGAGCAGGTGCTTCGCCGGCCCTCCCACGCCACGGTCGGTCTCCGTCCGTCCTTGCTCAAGGCAGGCAGAAGATTGCTCGGTGCCCAGGACATCGTGCTAGCCCGCATGAGATCGTAGCACACTGAGACACGAAATGTCTTCAAATTTCACCTGTAAGATTTACCCAAGACTCACAGCCCTCACTTGAAAGATAGAGGAACAGAAAATAGATTCTAGTAACTGTCCCTTGAATATGTAAGTTATGGTATGGCTTTTTTGACGGCTAGAGAATCTGCATTTGTGAGAGCAGCAAACCTAACAGCATTCATACACCTTTTAGGACCTATTGCATCTTTCATATCCTCTGTGCACAGATGTTTTCTCCTGCTCTGATGTTCTTTCCTGGCTGCAACCATTGTATGATGACTATAACACTTAGGTTAGGACTATAACACTTAGGTTACGACTCGATAATCTTGGAGGTCTTTTCCATCCTTAATGATTCTATGATTCTGTGATCTTGTTTTATGTTGTTTTTTTCCTTCCAAACTTTTTGTTCATCAGAGCATCTTCCATGTGCTCTGTTTTTCCTATGTGAAACATAGTAAACAATACAGTCACTTTTCCTGATATTTGCCCAGTACAGACAAAGTCTTCTTCAGACCTTCCATATGAGAATCATATTGTTGTTAACAGTTTTCCAACAATAAAGAATACATTATTGTTTAGTAAAGTAATCAATTATAAGAATTTTTATCCATATGGCTTATGGAAAAGAAACTGAATGCAATAAAAAATAAGAGAAATAAGGACTAATTTGTATAAATAAGGTTCATTCACTTGCAGTAAATTTGTCTCCAGCAGCAGGACTGAACTGAAAAGGTACTTTCATCTTTGAAATTCTTTTTTGCAGGAAACCAGCAAAGTAATTTGCAGCAACATCAGTGTTGAGCTGAGTTTGTGTAACCAGGGTGTTAATCATAATCAAGGACATCTACGTGAAATGGATGAATCATAGTTTTCTTTAAAACTGTTAGTCTTAGGAAAGTTAAAACAGTTAGTGTTGGTAGAGGAAAGTACAATTACCAAATTGTTTAAAAATGGATTCACTTTTATACCTGGGACTGGGAACTTAATGAAGGATATTTCCAGGTCAGTCTTTTGTGGCTAAGAGTTTAAAGGGAATGAATGATATCATACACATGCTGTGTTTACATCTAATGAAAGCAGCCCCATGTGGGTAAGGGCAATGTGCAGAGGAATGTAGTATGAATGGGTAAGATTTGAAGGGTGTGCTACAGGACTCAGAGATACATGGCCCGTAGGTGGTCTTCATGCTTTATTTCCTCTTGATAATTTGCACTTGTTCTAATTCCCACTGCAGTGAATATTTAGAGTTTTCAAGTGAAATGTGCACTTAAGAATGTTTGTGTTTCTCTTGCACTTTTTCTGTGATTGGAAATCCCAGTGCCTCTGTGCTTTGGAGATGACTTGAATGCTGAATTAGGGATTAACACTGTTTTGAGTTTTTTCATACCTCCAAAAGGTAAAAAGACTCATGTCAAAGATGAGCAGCTGGGTTCTCAAAATCCCTGTTCAAAACCTACTCTGCCTGGGAACTATCAAAATCATCTGGTTTTTAAGAGCTTTGTGATTCTCTGCTTGAAATTAGTGTGAGTACAAGGAAAATGCCTGCAACTTTTTTTGCACTGAATCTACTGAAATGTTTAGAACAGGGTTGGTTTACAATCTGTGCGAATTCCCATTTCCTTGCAATAATAGCAGTGATCAAGGACTGTGCAGGGGGGGGAGGGTGGATGTGCCCATTTAAGGCATTCCAGAAACCAGGGCTGAGGCTCAAATTGCATAGCTGGGAAAAAGAAAGTCCAAAGTACTGGTAGCATCTGAATAGCAGAACTTATGTTAGCAATTGGTGGTGCTTCTGTAACTATCCAAATGCTCTGTGCCTTTTGACATTAAGTCAGCACCTCTCCTTACTGCTGAAAGGAATACACTGCATTAGCCCTGCAATCCCACTGCTTCATGATTTGTAACAACATTCTACGCGGACTCTGCCATGCGGCAAAGCAAACAGAGGATTACTGACAGAAGATATCCTGCTATCAAGCAGAGTCCCGCCAGACCATAAACAAGGTCAGACAGAACAAACTTACAGTCTCCCACATGGCTCATAGGCTGCCAGGAGAAGTTTGGCACTTGGGTCTACTAGGGCACAGGTAGGCTGCCTTTCAGGGACCCAGCCCTGTGGGTCTACCTTCCCTCACAGGGGTTCTCAGCTGAGTTACACCCTCTCTAGGCAAGTCCTTTTCCTCATAACTTCCTGTAAGTGTGTCACAGACCCACAGCAGGCCATTTATTTTGGATGTTTATGACAGGTGGTGATCTACTTCACTATAAGCTGTATTATCTCCTTCTGCTGACGGTCACTGCAGGCAGTCAGGTGGATTAGGTTATAAAGGTTACAACTGTTAGCTATAAAGAAGGTCTAGTTTTCTTTCAGGGCTTAGTTTGGATCCAGCTGCCCCATAGGTTGAGAGAATGCATGAGTGGTTACTTTAGAGGAATATGGAAGGGTGTTAATAAAAACATCTACAGATGTATGAGAGACACCATGAAATACACGTGTTTGCCACAGATTGAATACACAGTCCCTAAATGAATATTTTAGTTATTTATGCCTATCAGAATCCTTCCTTTTTGCTCTACCTTTACAACGCTAATAGAATGAGGAGGGTTCCCTATCACATATTAAGACAAAAAAAAGCTACAAGGACAAATGATGCAAAGTAGACCAAGATAGGTTTTCTTGGAATTAGGAAAAAATACTCCATCTCCCTACAAAAGCTTTGCAGAATTGTCCAGTTCCTAAAGAATATAATCAGAATTGTGCTGAGAGTAATATCAGTGAGGTCTGTTCAGTGCCCAGGCTCTATAGATCTTCATACTGTGAACTATAGTCATTTTTCTGATTTTGGTGTATGTTTGGCATAAGATTTATTAGTTTTCTGTTCCGGACCCATCGTCTCCTTCTAGAGGGATTTAGGATGATCCTTATTCCTACCCCTCGTCCCTGACACAACTCAGGTCAACCTGCTGGTCTGGAGCATGAAGTTGCTCAGCTGGAGGAAAACTGTTGAGATGCCCCACAGCTTGGTAGATAACTCCCAAACCAGCTTTCAGAGGTATCCCATTTTATACTTTTGCTAGTAGCAGCCATTCTTCACAGCCCAGTATGGAAACTACCAATGAAGCTCTCATCCTGCCATCTCAAAACCAGAGGCCAGGGAGGTAGATGGGGCAGGAAGTTGCTCCGTGTGTGATTTCCCAAAACTTTTGCTCTGTTCTAGCAACCATGGGATTTTTCCTAAGTTCTTTCCCTTTAGCAACAGGCCAAGAACCTGTTTTTCTGACACCACACTCTGATAAAAATCTTGTGGCTCTGATAAAAATCTCACCATCCTACCTTCTAATCAATCCTGGTGCACAGATTAATCAGGATGAGATCTCACGGGAACTGCTCCCAGGTCCTGTTGAGTTTGTAGAGGCACCACAGGGCAGGCAGCCTCACACCACAGCAAGTTATCTCTGATCTTAACTCTGCAAAAGCCTCTGCTTTGCACAGAGGTGTGGTCTCTCCCAGTCCCCTGAGTGATGCCATCTTGCCTCATGAGGAGCAATAGCTCAGGGCTTCCACCGAGTTCTCGCCACTTGGAGCAAAGGGACTCATACAAGGCAGCAATCTCCAAGTCCCCTGAGTCAGAAGCACAGCTCCCCATACCAATCCATTCTACAAAGACCAGTGGGCCACTGTAAAGCACCTCTGTGTGAGGTGGGCCAAGTTTGGGAGAGCAGGTCAGAAGGCCAGAGAGATGTCAGGGGTGGGGAGCTGGTTTGTTGATTTGGGGCTTGCATTACCTTTGCAGTGCTCACAACACACTGACAGGATCACTGTAGAAATGAGAAGTGTGCATTCAGAAGCCTCATCTTCCTAGGGATGGGGACTCAACTCCACTTGCAAAAAATGTTTCCAGGATCAATACGCAATGGCATGAAAGCAGTGCAGTGAGAGAGCAGCTGTCAAAGTAAGCCTCTCCTTGAGGCAGCAGCTGTGCAATAAATGGTTTGCTATAGAGTTTAGCCCCAGTGCTCCACTGCAGTAAGAGTGGGTGATCTACAGACCCACAACAACAAGAAAGTATTTAGGTATTTCTTGAAAACAGGTTTTACCCAAATAGGCACATAAACAGAGAATGTGAAGAATCACAATTTCTGTATGAGAAAAGTTGTACTCATTTAACAGCATTAAAGACATATTTTACATATATCTATGTTAGTAAAATGGAATGAAAGTGTTTGGTTTTTTAAGAGATTTATAGAATGATACAAGAGACTGGAGTAATTCCGTAATTGATACACTAAAATTACATTATGTATTTTATTGATCAGCCACAATAATTATTCATGAATGACATTTGTCACAGACAATTCTTTGACATTTTATGCTATGCCTAATGTCACTGTCTCTTAAAGTGTTTTTGCTGACCTTGCGGAGTGCAAAGAGGCACTCACAGTAAGAGCTACATCTGAATAAGTCTATTTTTTCAGGGATAATTCTCTTTTTTTTGGTCAATGATTTCTTAAGAGTCCTAGGCAAAGAGTTGGAACATATGAGAAAGAACAGGCTGGTTGAGGGTAAACAACAGCCTAGGCAGCAAAGAGTGATGTAAGGAGGAAAAGACTCTGTAGGGACCAGCTCAGGCGAATACTGGAGAAGATATAGTAGAATTACAAGACTTTATCCCTATTGGGATAAAGCTTTTGGTGAATAACCTGGAACTGAAAGCAGGACAAAACTCCTTAACAGAGAGAATTCACTTTTAAATATAACAAAATACTTTAAGAAAAAGTTATCTTCTGTGGAAAATATGGAAAATGTATTAATAAGTTGAATTGTTGTGGTGGTTTGACCCTGGTTAGATGACAAATGCCCACTAAAGTCATTCCATCACTCCTTTCCTCAACTGGACAATGCAGAGAAAATAAAATGAAAGGTTCATGAGTTGAGATGAGGATAGGGAGAGATCACAAACTGATTACTGTCACAGGCAAAATAGACTTGACTTGGAGAAACTATTTGAATTTATTACCAATCAAAATCAGAGCAGGATAATGAGAAGTAAAAAAAAATCTTAAAAACATCTTTGTCCCAGCTCAGGGAGATGGGCAATAGAGGTTATGGTCAGTTCATCACATGTTGTTTCTGCTGCTGCAGGGAGACGAATCTTTGCCCTGCTCCAGTGTGGGGTCCCTCACACAGGAGACAGTCCTCCACAAACTTCTCCAATGTGAGCCCTTCCCATGGACTACAGTTCTCCATGAACTGCTCCAGTGTGGGTCCCTTCCATAGGATGCAGTCCTTCAGGCACAGGCTGCTTCACCATGGGTCCCCCACGGGGTCACAAGTCCAGCCAGCAAACCTGCTCTAGAGTGGGCTTCTCTCTTCATAGGTCTACAGGCCCTGCCAGGAGCCTGCTCCAGGGTGGGCTTCTCATGGGGTCACAACCTTCTTTTGGACATCCACCTCCTCCATGGGCTGCAGGTGGATCTTTGCTTTGGCACATGAAGCACCTCCTCTCCCTGCTTCTTTGCTGACCTGAGCACCTGCAGAGATGTTCATCTCACAGATTCTCACTCTGCATTCCTCTGGCCTCAATTACTTCTGTGAAATAACTTTATTCCTTTCTTAAATATGTTACCACAGAGGTGTTACTATCATTTCTGATTGGCTCACCCTTCAGCAGCAGCAGATCCATCTTGGAGCCTGCTGGCAATGGCTCTGTCAGATACGGGGGAAGCTTCTGGCAACTTCTTAGTGAAGCCACCCCTAAAGGCCCCCCACAGGCCCCCACTACCAAAACCTTGCCATGCAAACCCAATACAATTATTCAGCTGGGGAAAATGTTACATTTAAAAAGTGTCAGTTGATGGTGATATTTTACAATGCTTTTTGCTTATTAATTTGATAAGGAAATTTCTAATTTACATCTGAATATCCCTCAATCAGAGACTAGTAAGTAGCACTAACTAGCCCAAAACTGCAAACACTGTAACAATTATAACTCATGCCCAACATCATTATGCCAGATAACCGAGCAATTACTCCTTAGTAGGATCAACAATTTTCCCCATGAAAAGTGTGATGCCGGTTTGTTTGTCAGAGATCAAAATAATGAAGGGCCTGTTGACTTTGATGGTACGAGAAGTATAGGAAACTCTGGTAAGGATTATGGCAGTGGCTCCTGCAGCTTCAGTTCCAGACTCATCAACTTCCAGCAGGGCCTTGTGAATTGCCTGCATGGAATAGGAGAAAACACTGTGGTTTATACATGGAACTGGAAGCAGAAGTAAAATAAATTCTGTTCTTATGGAATATTTAGGAGAAGAAAGGAGTAATAGATCCAGTAGATGAAAGTTGATTTTATGATAAATCTCCAACAGTTTGAAACAGGAATATTTTCTATGCCAGGACTGAGCAAGCAGGGGCAAAAATTAGCGTGGACACACTGTAAATGCATTCTCACCAGTGCTGAGTAAAGTGGGATAAAAATACCCCACGTGCAAGCTGGTATATTTTCTTAAATGGTTTGGACTTCTACTAGCAACACTTTCTCTTATTTCAAGGTTAATTAAAGACTTCTATTTAAATGCTAATATGGGGCAGTATTTGACATCTTTAGCATTAAATCATAGCTTAAACTGACACAGTCAAATTCTGCTTCTGCAAACTGAAGATTTCCTGAAAACTTTGAGAATAATCAAAAATGAGGTATTAATCAACACAAATATCATAATGAACTCCTCATTTGTAGTTTACTTGACACCATTTCATTAAACTATTATATTCCAGTGCCAAGAAGTCATTTAAAATGTTGTCCAATTTTTCTATATATTTAATAGCCAGCTTTTTAATAACAGTATTAAAGTAATAAAAAAGTGAGCCAGCAGATTCTTTCTGCAAAAAAAGTGCAGTTACTGACCAAGCCCCTACATATCATTGTGAGATTTACATATAACTTCAGTAATATAAAGAGGAAAATAAAATCTTTAAAAATCCCAGACACAAATGATCAAAACAACCAACCACCTTCCCATCACCAGCTCTGTCTACTTACTTGTGAAACCTGGAGATCTTGATTGCCACTAATTCCAGACAGATCAGCATTACCTGAGAACACTTCAGTGATGCCCATTTGCTCAAACAGGGTTTTAACATCGTAAGACCCACTAATAGAAAACTTTGGTAACTGCAGATTTAATCTCCTGTTGGTCAAAGGAAACAGAAGAGCAGTGAGCCCTTGCAGCCTCGTTTCAGCCAGCAGGGTGGATAGCACACAACTCAGCGACACTTGAAAGCATTCTTTTGATTGCGAATTTGTTTGATGGTAGCCTTTGTATTCCTTGAGCAATTCTGGCATCCTGAGAGATGCACCATCTTCTTGTATCTACATTCTCTATTTGATTTTGGGAAAAGGAGCAAATTTCTTCATTGTCGCTCTTTCATCCCAGTGCCACATACGCAGCTAGTAGAGGTTTTGGCTAGAGGGTTACAGAGAGTAAGGAGACTACTAGTGGAAAGCCTAAAGTAAGGGAAAAGGAGGATAAAATCTAAGACACGGTGAAGGAAATGAATCATGTTAACACCATGAAAGAAGAGGAGTCAAAAAGTAGCCAAGCAAGTCTTGAGGCAGCTGTTACAATGCTGTGACCCCTTGTCAGGTCACAGAGCCTGCAGTTTCTTAGTGACTATGCTCTGCTCTGACTCATTTGGAGAATTGCTTAAAACTTCCCTTTATGAAATCAGGACATTATGTCCAGTAGGAGGTGATCTGAAATTGGCATTTTCTCTTAAAAGCAGCGATGTGTCCTCAAATATAGCAATCCATATACCTAGAGTTACCTGGTCACAAGTTTGCTATCCCATTTACAAATAGTTTCCTTGGAGAGAGCATCTTCCACTTGCTTCATCTTTCCATCATCGGGCAGAATAAGCAATGCTCGTGCAGTGCCCTGGTAAGGCAGCTCTACCACCACACAGGAGAGATCCTGGTCATAGTAGCTGTTTGAGATACCATCACGCTGCATCATGTTGACTCTAACAGATGCATTTGTGCTCACAAAAAAATCATCCTCATATGTACGCAAAGGATCAAAAGACTTTTCCCAGGCAGCTAATGGGGAAAAAGAGATGTTGTTGCACTCAAACGTGAAGATCATAAAGAATGACTCATCTATATTAGACCAGAATTAATGTAGGACACTGGAGGTATATTGATGGGAGAAGAGGCTCACTAAATCACTTCAACCTCCTCCATCACACACGGTAAAGCATTTTAGGTGTGCAGTAAGCTCATCATAGTTAGTGTGAGCATGTCATGTCTTGCTGAAGAACAACCAAAGGCTGATGACCATTTGAGAGTCCTTCTTCTACTGTAACCCTGTGTAATGCCTTTTATGCCATTTAAATGCAATCATGTAAGCAATTGGTCACAGGACCTTCTGATGCCTTTTCTGTTAGGCCATGCAAGCTGACTGCACTCAGCCTGGTGGGGAATTCATCAGCAGTTAAAGCGTTTGAGCATATATCACATTTGAGCAAGGCTCCAGAAGCACAGGCCCTCAAGATACTATGTCCCAGGTTTTCATGCAGAGCACCTAGCAGATCTACCATAAAGCTGGGGTCCTTGTGCAAGGATGTCAGTCCACCAAGTCTGACTGTCATGTACAGTCAGCATAGAGATCTTGGACACATCTTTAGTCATTATGGCCTCAGACCAGTGAGACTATGTGGATCCTTGTCTCTGAGGCATCCACTAGTGTGGAACTTCTCTGTCCACAGCTTTCAAGCAAATTGGATCAAAACCAAGAAATCAGTATTTCTCAACAATCAGATACTCTGATCCTGGCCAGATCTAATCTTTACTTCAAAGGTCCTGCATGGTTTAGCTCTTTCCTAAATAGTCATTCTGGTAATAAATCATCAGAAGTTCCCTAAAATTTTATTTTGTATCAAAAAATCTATTGAAATAGTATGTTAAATATCTTACCTTTAAAATAAATATAGTTAACAAGAACCAGTACAGTATTTGGATCAAGATGACCAACTAATTCAGGAATTTTACCCTTGGTTTTCTCCTCTACATATTTATTGATTTGCTTCTTAGCTTCTTCTGGTTTATGAAAATCACTAGGAAAAAAATCTGCTTCATAAAATTGTTTGGTATTTTGTAAAAATGATTCCTGTGGTTCATACCCAGTAGCTGTAAAAAGGGCATTCCCTATATTTAATGTGATATTAACATCAGCACAGTTCAGTACTGACAAAACTTTGTGAAAACTTTCATGTACATCATGTATGCGAGTCTCAGTCAGGTCATCAAAGCCCAGTCCTTCAAAAATCTGAGACAGAGTGGTTGACTTAGCACCAACAGCCAGCATGGCAAAGGCAGTGGAGATGCTCATGGGAGAAAAGAAAACATTTTTATCAGCTTCTTTTGATGTAGCCTGCCTGTAAAATCTAAATACAAAATCGGCATAGTTAGAGCTTTTCTTGTCACAGCTATATGCTAATAAATTTTCTCTTCCATCACGCAGATTAGTATTGTTGACTTCATGGCAAATATCTTCAGGGCAGCAATGGGTTACAGCACAAAGAACAGCAAGGAGTAAACACAGGCACAGGAGACACTTCATCTTCTTTTCAAATTATTCTGTCACAAAATAAACAGTCATTAAATGAGCAGATGGTAATGATTTGCTTGGTAGTAAGAAATAATGAATAGTTTTTTAGCATAAGTGTTACATAGTTCAACTATAAATATCTAATGTACTTAGGATGCTTAAAGTTCTCATGGGCACAATGTCAAATTTATTTAACAAATTCAACCAAATTATAGATTAAAATATCAGGCATAATAAGACCATAATATTTCATGGTAACTGCTCTGAAAAGACAATACTTTTTTCCATTGGCAATGAAAATATAAAGCTACAGTCCATAATAATCTTTATTAACAATGACATTATCTTCCCAAAACACTGTCTCTTATAGGGTACATCTAAACAAACAAATTATTGCGAGGCAAGACAGGGTGTGGGTTTCAAAGACAAATACTCCACAGCATCTGCCCAAACACAATTTGCTAAATGTAAGGAAATATGAGGCAGCTCATTATTCAGTGGAACTGGGGTAAATTCCCTCACTTTCCTCAGGGAAGCAGCTCATGGACAGACAGCTATCATGGATTATCCAGTTCTTGTTAAATTCACATCCCTGTCTGCTTTGTGGTTACTTACTCACATGGCCAGTTACCGGCCACAGCTGCTAAGTGATGGAAGAAGGTCATCTATATGAACTTCAAGGCAAAATTCAAGGCAAAAGCCTGGAGCATCCTGTGTCATGACAGCAGTGCACACAAAGGTGGGCACAATGACATGTGGCAAGCAGCAGGTTTGCATCAGATAATGAGGTGCATGTTTGGAATGAAGGAATCCTCCTTTTGGGGGAGCTGCAACAAGTGCTTGTAACTTCTTAAATGGTGGTTTGCCCCTCACTGTGGGTTAACCTGCATGGGATGTGGGAAGGACCTGGGTCAAAGAGAAAGAGGAGCAGTGATCCCATTTGGAAATCAAAGGACACAGATTAATTCCCTTGGAGATGACAAGTTTCTTCATTATGCTTGTTCTCTTAAAGCTGACATGATATATTTCACACGAGCCCCCTGCTCTCCATAGGAGCTGGGACAAGTCTCTGGTTTACTGAATTCGGTTCCCTGCAGTTCTGGGGAGACATCTCATATAAACCCTCTTCAGAACTGTAACAAGCAATCAATGAAAATAAGCTTTTTGCTCTGGCAGCTTCTGTGTGAAAACATTTCTAGAACTTTTCTACTATCATGGCTCCTCTTCTGGTTTCCAGCCAATACAACCTGTTTGTATTCTTTTCTTTCAGGAATGTATTTTCCCTTGTCCTGCCACAGTAAAATTCTCTTGGTCCTATATTCATTCCTAGATGTGAAAGATGACTGTACATACTATCTAAAGATTTAGAGTTTCTGAGGGCAGCCCAAGTTCAAGGATTCTTAGTGATTAACCAGTTGTTTTGTTTTTGTGTTGATGGTCTTGTTTCCATAACAAACATGTAGATAGCTGTGTGTTCTCATATTTGCTAGGATCTGAGTATGCTGAGTCTGCCTGAGATCAGCCAGGGCCCACTGCAGTGACCCGCAGTAACAAGTGATAACACTAAATTTGAATTTCCTTAAACCAAAAGATGGAGTATGGCCCTAGATAGGCATAAGAGTCAACTATTTGCATCTCTTTTGAGCAGAACTCTGCCTCTTCTTCAGAGACAAAAAAAAAAAAAAAAGGAAAACCCAAACAACACATATGTACTTTGGAAAAAGAGAAGAAATTATATAGTACAAAAGGTGTCTCAAAAGTATTTGATGTTTAATATGTCATAGTCTGTTTTGTTTTAGTTGTTTGAGATATTGCAAACTTACGTGAAAAAGAAAAAAATAATTTTTTCTATCCATGATTACTTCCTATGTCCATACAGAGCTTAATGTAAATTTTAAAGAATTTCTGAAGTAAAGAGTATGGTTTGGAGTTTTTTTCTGCAGCAAGTTTATATTAGGCATGGCTCTGTTTTTAACTTCTGCTGTAACAGATCAGTTAAAAAATTTCTCCTGGTATCATAGCTCTCTACAGAAATCTAAATTAAGTACTTCCATCAAAAACATTGAATATTGTCATCAGGCTTTCCTCACATAATCTTCCCTTTAGAGATGAAAATCACAGTAATTTCAACATTTTGAGATTAGAAAATTTCTGACACCAATATTTTTATTAACATTTCAAAGCTGAAAAAATTGGAGGGGCTTTGTTAAATCTGGAAGTACTTTTTATGCAAAATGGAAGTTCAGAAAATAATTCTCTTCCAGAACACATATTAGTTTGTCTATGGGAATAAAAGGGGCGATTAAATTTAAATTGTGACCTTCCACCCACCCCCTACACTCACCCCAGTCCTAATTAGAGAACCTGGCCTTAGCAATTCAATTGTTGCTTTATAAATTAAGTCACCAGAAGAGTTTTTAAATTGGACCTGGTTGTTCAGTCACTAGTGGGATTATTGTAATTTTAAAATTTTAAGTCACTGTGAAGGCTGTTTCCAACCTGAAAGGTGGTTACATCAGTATTCTCTTTTAACAAGTACTTAATAAGTCCCCATGACTTCAAAGGGTTTTTTAGTTTGATTTCAGTCTAAGCATATTCCCCCAGAACAGCAGGTCCCACTGGTCCCTTGAACGTCTGCTTGGTTAATATTTCATTGCAACATCCAGAACCAAATCACAAGCAGACAAATGAAATTAACCTAATATTAAAATTCCACTGACTGCAGAAAGCATTATTTGCAAGTCTGTAAGAAAAATGCATGTGTAGTACTTACAAAACCAGAAGCCCTGTTGCATTCAGCTGACCATGGTGTTCCCCACGCTGTTACTTATACTGCTACATCATCTTCTGCTTAAGTAGAGATGTTAAACATTACACAGACCTGATAAAAATTAGAGCCAACCAGAAAAAAGGAGGAAACAAAGCAAATATTGATGAAACAGGGTTCGCAAGCATCATCTCTGTTACTCAGCCAAAGAAGCTGATGATCTTCAGCCATTTTGATAGCAGCTGTGACATCCTCTCTGTTGCCTCTGCCCGTGCGGAGGAGCTTAAGTGCAAACGTTATGTGATTAGGACCCTACTGGAAACCGGGAGGTTGTGCCTGGAATCACTGGAAACAGATGCTAACTCTCAATGCCAGAAGTCAGGCTTTCTGTGCCGTGAAGCACACATGGAGCTCACAGCCACATATCACATCAGCTTGGTGCTCTTCCAAAATCTATCCAGAGACAAATCTGCATGATCCTCAGCCTGTATATGGATGACAAAGTAATTGCCTGTACCTTCTCACTCTGTAGCTTAATACCACTGAGAGGGTATATGATAGATACATTTCCATGATGGGTTTTCCACCCTGGCTGATGTGGTCCCTTCATCTATCTCAGTTCTGTGTGCATCTCAGTTACTGCCTCGGGCAGGTGGCGGGAATACAAGTAGCAGGCTGTTTACTCCCACGTGTTTGCATACTGCATGTGTGCACCCACTTCTCATTCTCCTTGCCCTCTCACACACTTTTAAATTGTTCAAAGGAAAACAAGAGCTGCTTCTGTCTTAACTTTTCCCAATAGGAATGAAATGCTGATGGATCAAGATGACTGAATTTTTCCAGTTAACAACAAAGACCGTGATTGAGTGGTGACATGAAAGACATTTCCCCATTAGTGATGACTCTTTTCTTTGTACTTGTTTACTCACATGTGTAATTTTGTTGTTATAAACATAGATAAACATGGAGACAGAACATAGATAAATGTTGTCTGGACACTCCCCTTCTTTGTTTTCCTCTATATTTCTCCCCCTCTCCCCCTTCCCCCCTTCCCTTTTTACTTGTTCCATCTAACTTCGGCTGTAAACGTCACAAACACAGAGATTATTTTACTAATCAAAGCCCAGGTGAATAACAGGTCATTGTGGTCAAGGGCAAACTGTGTTACAAAATGGTTATAAGCCTCTTGTTTTCTCTTTCATTTGTGTGCCTTGTAATTACTGTTTTGTTTTTAATAATGTTAAGCTAACCTTTAACAAGGCATTTCCTTATTATTTCACTATAGCAGCAGAAATAAGGTGCTACAGCAGCTTGAAACTAAACTGAGGAGCAGACAGACACACGCATGCCCGGTTTTTCCACACACTGCCATGAGCCATTACAGTCCCACCTCCCTACTGACCACAGTTTCAACTCTAAGTCATGAAACCATGTCAACCAGCTTCATACTAATCATTTATCTACAGAGCTAGATCTTTTCCTATCCTATTTATTTTTTATAGGAATAAAAGTACAGAATATGGAAATAACCAAACAGATGTGGTTTTTTCCTTCTGATAAAATCACTACGAAGTCTACATTGCCCGAGTCCATGTTACTGTTGTATAGTTCATGCAGATCAGTTTCTATACCACACCCCAGATCACATTTTGACATCTTTAGAAGAAATAGAGCCATATATATATTTCAATTTCATGTATTTGCTAACATCTTGCAAACATCTTATTGACAGTTTGTTTTGTTTTGAGTAGAACATTCCAAAGCAGGTTTAAAGAGTTCTTAATTAACCAGTAGCTGGTATATTCAATGACAAGAGAACCACTCAACTTTCTTGTTATCCTTCTTGTTCTTGTTATCCTTCTACACCTTAGGTAAGGAAATTAGAGTTTTTGTGTCAATTTAGCAACAATAAAAGCTCTTCTGGGATTATGGCTCATAGACACACAAGTTACTTCAAATATCAAAAAAATTTTATACCTATAAACCTATTATGTCATATCTTACACAAAGACTTTTTAGTGTAAAGAATATAGACCACAAGTATATTGACAGAGCAGCAATAAGAAGGAAATGGAGTATGGAATTAGGAAGGAAATGGACATTGCCTTCCCCTCCATTTCCTTGCTGATAGTCTTATGTAATAGTCATTGGGAAGGATCAGGCATTCAGAGTGCAGGGAAAATTGCTAAGATTGGGGATGTATGCATGTCTGGTGAACTATGTTTTTTCTAGTAGGATGAGCTATATAATGAAGAATAAAGGCACAATCTGCTCACGGGGTCATGCCATGCTTTCAATACTTCTTGAAGAATCTCCTCCACTGTCTTGTCAGAAAGACAAAATTCAGTAGTTTGGAAAGGGACTGTGAAATTAGGATGAAATATAGTGTATATGTAGTGAGGAAAACATGCACAAGGAGGAGTAAGTTCTGCTCACAATATGTTTTTTCATTTGAATTAACATCATTCATATGAACTAAGTAGATAACAAGGACGAGAATTTTAAAAAAATTACCAACGGCAATGACCAATAGTGAACATTCATCATAATTCTTCAGCTGGAAAACCAATTCCAGTTGCAAATTATACACAAAATGTAGCAGGTGTGTTACATGTATGGTGCACCAATAACAACTGAACAACTGAACCCCCTATTGCTGCTTCAGTGTGTGCAGGTTGGTGGGTATGACACAGGAACCACAGCCTCCTATAAAAGGGGCAGGAGAGTAGGCAGGTTGCTCCTTAATAACATTAGAAACCTTTATTTAGGCTCCAGAATCTTTCAAAAGAAAGCCAATTTTTCATTATTTCTGCATGCAACAGCTTTACCATGGATTTTCTTTTCAGAATACTTATGTAAGACTAATATTAATAATGAAAGAGCTACCAAGGTTTTAATATCTGGATGATTTCTATCTGGGATATTGTGAAAAAATAGTATGCATTCTACTTTCTTTTCCTTCTAACCACCAAGATAGATGACAAAATAATCTTATTGACCATAAAGATCTCCAATAATATCTTTCACTGGCCAAGTACTGCTCAGGATACTGGACTGATTTCAGGTTGGGATGGACCGCCTAATGAGGGAACTGCTGGACTGAAAATTCGGGATAGATGGCTATTTCTGTTGAGCAGCTTAGTTTTAACCTTGGGAATATCACTAACACTAATAGGCTTCAGTTTTCTCATCTGTAAGATAAAAAAGGCACATCTAACTTCCTCACTGAGATTAGATGGTGTGAAAATAGAAAATTACTTTTAAAGGTCTTAAGCATTGTTTTAGTTCTTTATTGAGTTTAAGGAAGACAGGATACCTGCCTTGGTAACAGTGATACACAATTTGAAAATCTGTGGTCTGTAGAATGCAGCTTTATACAACTTCAAAGTGAAGTTTGAAAGTTTCCTCAATTGCAAGCTTCCATAAAAAGTCCTCTGGACTTTACAGAAAGTGTCTTCTTTCCTGGTATGCTTAGCACTTGTATTCAAGGGGTGGTAGTTACTGAGGTGCATTAAAGCATGGGGACAGGTGATTAAGCACACCCAAGTATTGCAAGTATTACTAACCAGTATGCACCACATGACACTGCACATGCCAATCCTTATACCAGACATTTTTCTTTCATGTCTAGAAAATGCAAATATCTGTTGCCAGCACCTACAGCATAAGAATCTTATACAGGAAAATAGAGAAGGATAAGACCACTGTGCTCGCTGAAATTTTTTTCACCTTTCCGTTTGACCCAAGCATCATGCCAGCAGGGATTGTTTCACCTGAACCTCTTAATCTATTACCCATCCAGTATTGTGCTTTTAAAATCATATCGCTTACCTATGGTAAGGCACCTAACTCCTGCTCTGACTATGTAAGCTAAGAGAGGAAGGATGGTCAGTCCTAGTGGGTAGCTGTAAGCAGCCCAGAAGATAGGTTTCTGCAATGTGAACCTCTGACTGAGTTGGGAAGGGAAGCAGAAACTCCCAAGTCCCAACCCAATGCTTTGTAACTACTGGTCTGTCCTTCTTTCCTAATAATGTTCTTGCGTTAAAGAAAGAAAGGAATTAATCAATTAATTATGGGTTTCCAACAGCAATATAGTACTTAAAATTTTAATAAATGTGTGTCTATACAACATGAAAATATAGTTAACAAGAACCATCCCAATGAGTAATTCAAGACTTAAGCAACTAACATTATTCTGAAAGCCTTCATTAAAAAGTTCTTCACCTTCCCATTTGGTCCATTGACCCTGCTATCTGGGACCATCTCATTTGAATTCTTTACCTCCTGTGTACTCCTGAGTGATACTGAATCAAATTTCTACCTTTAATAATGCAGCTGATCAAGTAAGGCTGATCAAAGTGGATTGAAGTAAACACTAATGACATTATTGTGTGACTCAGAAGCTCAGCTGTCCAAGCACACCATATGGATTTTGGCTAACACTCAAAAAAAGGATGCAGAAAGTGGTCTTGCAAGCCACAGAGTCAATTTGTCTTGTTTATTACACCTTGTCAGTCTCCCTACTCATACAGAACAGCTCTGCTGAAAATGAGGCTACAAACACAGGAATTCACCAGGGAACAAGTGCAGAAGGGAGGCGGGTCTCAATTTTATTTTGAATTGATATCGAGTAGATTAAATTTTTCTGTGGCCACTGCTTTTAACCATGTTGGGAGAAGATTTACACCAACTCCAAGTAGCTTTTAAAAATCATACTCTAGATCAATATGCAGACAAATTAAACAAAGCCATTTTTCTATGTAATCAACCACAAGCATCTCAAATCTGTTACTTTTAACAGCAAAACTGATGGAAATGTGACAAAACTTCCCTAATCCAAACCTGACAATACCCTGTCTAGTGTTGTCTCCTATATACTAATATCTCCTCTGACATTCTTTTCCTGCCTTTCCTCACATCACACACAGGGTCACCTGCAGAGCACTCTCATCTTGGCACACCATTCCTCTACCCCTGCTCCCTCCATTAGCTTGGAGAGAAATGGCAAATAGACCCTGTTGAAGAATTATAGAGAAAGGCATTCCCAAAGGAGACACAGCAAGACCCTTCATTGAAACTCAGCCTTTGGGGACCAGGGAAAGCCCAGACCGATTTTCACAGAATACCCAGGCGTCTTCTTGCATAGAGCAGCAGAGCATTATGACACTCCTAGGGATGGGGTCAGCAAGAATGGGGCTCAGCTGTAGAGAGCAAAAAGGTTAATCAGGTCACAAGAGCTTCTAGGTGATGATGTCCTGCTCTTAGGTTCATTGATCATCCAGTGAGAGTATTTTTTTTCCTTGATGTTGCAATGTTTTTAAATTAATGCCTTTGGTAGAACTTAGGTGGGTGGGGATTATGAAAACCAGTTTGAACCAGTCTCTGGCCTTTGTGACTGCTCCGACTCTCCAACTAATGATGATTGAATTAATCTCTTAACAAACACGTTTGTTTTTCTAATTCGCCTCCACACACATAATTAATATAGCTCCAAACCCAACACCCAAATATTACAGCAGAGATGGCACTTAGTCTTCCCTGATCTCCGGAAATCTCTGAACTATTGGGATCCTTCCTGAAGTAACTTCTGAAGCACAGTGAATAGGGTCTTCTCACCAGAAACAGAATCCTGGAAGCCAAGACTATGTCTAAGAGGATTCACTGTCTACAAAGGAGGAAATTATCTACCAGCATTCTCTAAACATTTCCGTTCACAGTTTAGTGTAAAAGTAATTATTTTTATTACTGCTCTGTAGGCATTCAGTGGCCAGCCAAAGCTAAGAAGTCCCTAAATCCTTTGGGCTGGAGGTCCCTATTTATCTTTGATGGTAGTAGGGTTATATACAAGCTATAATTTCAGTGTTCTGCTTGCTCGTTCTACTACTTACAACCTGCTTCACAAATGCACAATGCTTTCCACACCTGAGAAACTTTCCTAGATTGCACAAGTACCCAGATTCTTCCTGTAACTGTTAATGTTCCACTTAAAAATCCTTTCTCGGAAAAACTTCTTGGAAGTTTTCTGAGAGAGTAATTTCCATGTGAGAAAGCAAAGTCAGAGAAACCTTAACATTTTCATGGATATTTGACTTTGTCAGTGTTTTGAAAGAGAAATGATGAAAATTTTCCGTGCTAATTTTTATTTTATAAGATAATATGAAGTGATCGTTTTTTCTGTTATTTAACAATAAAATGGAAAACAAAATTCAAAACAATTTTTAGTCAATTTACTGAGAATTTAAATTTTTATCACAACTTGTGGAAAATTCAATGTATTGAAATTTCTCTTGGGAGAGAAAGGCGATTTATTTTATGTGAAGATAATACAAATAAGGGACTATGGACATTATTTAAAGTCAACTGTAGAAAAGTTTGACTGGAAAGAAAACAATTGTTTACAAGAAAGTTTCGATCGTGCACTCAGTTCTTCAAGTCAGGATGGAAAATCCTCTGCATCAGTTGTAGAGGACCCGAGGAATGAGGATATCATTATTTTGCCACTCATAGTTTTATTCTTATTTGCCTTTTATTGTGAACTAAAAACAGATTTATCATATACTCTAAGGTAATAGATGTCAAGGAAAAACAGTTTAGAACTGGTATACTGAGAGCTAATTCACATTAAAAAGTAAATTTTATTCAAGTTTGCTATGAATCTTACGGGAAAAACCAACAACCAATGAGATTTCCTGTTTAAAAAAATATACATACATTTGATGGAGAAATAAAAGAACAAGACACAGAAACATTAAATAAGGGATATAATAGATCTGGTTAGAATCTTTGTGAAGGTTCACTGGTAAATAGCAAGACATTCATGTGGTTGTAAGAAGTATAATTAATGGTTGTAAAAAGACCAAAACTGCAAATATGAAGGCAAATGTAAATTCACCTACTTCAACCAATCAAAGTGATGAAAAGACCCTTTAAAACTCTCAAAAAAACCCACACTTCTTTTTTTTATATAATGAATGCTCCTAAACTACTGAATCATATAAGTTGACTTAGATTTTTAGTAATTTCCTACTGAACCGTTGAGCTGAGACAAGTGTTGCTGTTAACTGAGGAAATAAAAATGCCCTAAAAGGTCTTGGACTCGCTCGGGCAAAGTAAAAGGAAAAAAACCCACTTAGGCTTTGGCTGTAAGTAGAGCCTATAGATGCACAGTAGAATACATATATAGTGTATATATACACATAACCCATCCTATAAGCCACATAAAATGGGTACCTTCAGCTTAGACTAAAGATTCATGTAGTTCAGTATCCAGCATGCCTTGTGGGCATATCATGGAACAGGGGCACATGGAGGTTTCCTTTCTCTCTCTCCCTTTCTCTGCATCTCCCACTGTTTGGTTTCCTTTTTCCTTGTCACTGAGCACAGGAAAGACATATTCAGGGGCCTATCCAGCATCACTGCAAAATCGCTGTCCTGAGTGGCATCATGCCAAGTATAAACCAAGGGCTTTTTTCCTTGTGTTCTTTGTCTCGTATTTAGTGACAGTGATTCTCCTCTGATCAGCCAGCCACTGCGTACTGTGGGAGCCTTCCCAATGAACAAGGTGAAACCATGAGCAAAATGTGTCATGCCACAATTTATTAAAGTCCCACATCATCTCTGACTTCTCTGAATAATGCACACCTGAACTCATTGCTTATAAAGGTTATTCCCTCCCTGCTAGTGTACGATTGTTTTTAGCTCCTGTCCTGAGGAACCTTATAAGTTTTCGGAAGTATGTAACATATACCAACCCAACCATTATAATACGTGGACATATCAACTCTTTCAAAGAATTCTTTGGCAAAGGATTCTGGCTACTGCTGTAAAAGACAATAAAATGTTTCTATAAATACATTAGCAATAAGCAGCTAAAGAGAATCTCCATCCTTTATTGGATGCAAGAGGGAAGATTGTGACAATGGATGAAGAAAAGGCTGAGATTCTGAGTGCCTTCTTTGCCCCAGTTGTTAATATTCATACCAGTTGTTCGCAGGGTACCCAGACCCCTGAGCTGCAAGGCAGGCACAGGGGAAGAATGAAGCCCCTATAATCCAAGAGTCAGCAACCTCTTGCACCACTTAGACACACACAAGGGTACTGAGGGAGCTGGTGGAAGAGCTCACCAAACCACTTTCAATCATTTCAGCAGTTCTGGCTCTCAAGGGAGGTCCCAGACAAATGGAGGTTGGCAAATGTGCTGCCCATCTACAGAAAGGGCCAGAAGGAGGATCTGGGGCATTACAGGACAGTCAGCCTGACCTCATTGCCAGGGAAGGTTATGGAGCAGATCCTCCTGAGTGCCATGACATGGAGAGGACAACTGGGTGATCAGGCCTGGCCAGCACGGGTTTATGAAAGGCAGGTCCTGCTTGACTGACCTGACCTCCTTCTCTGACAAGGTGACCAGCTGAGTGAATGAGGAATGGCTGTGGATGTTGTGTACCTGGAATTTAGTAAAGCCTTTGAAACTGTGTCCCAAAGCATCAAGTCAAAACAACCACCTGCAAAGCTACAGGCTGGGGGCAGAGTGGCTGGAAAGCTGCCTGATGGAAAAGGACCTGGGGATGCCATTTGACAGCAGTTGAACATGAGCCAGCTGTGCCCAGGTGGCCAAGAAGGCCAGTGGCATCCTGGCATTCTGTGTCAGCAATAGTATGGCCACCAGGCCCAGGGAAGTGATTGTCCCCCTGTGCTTGGCACTGGTGAGGCTGCACCTTGAATCTTGCATTCAGTTCTGGGCCCCTCATGACAAGAAAGACATTGAGGGGCTGGAGCATGTCCAGAGAAGGGCAAAGGAGCCAGTGAAGGGTCTAGAGAGTCATATGGGGAGTGGCTGAGGGGGCTGGGGTGTTTAGCTTGGAGAAAAGAAGGCTGAGGGGGGACCTTATCACTCTCTGCAACACTAAAAGGAGGAAGGAAGGTGTAGCCAGGTGGGGTCAGTTTCTTATCCTAAGTTACAAGCGATAGGACAAGAGAAATGGCCTCAAGTTGCTCTGGTGGGGGGGTTTAAATTGAGTATTAGGAAAAAATTCTTCATGGAAAGGGTTGTCAAACATGGGAAAAGGCTACCCAGGGAAGCGATTGAGTCACGACCCCTGGTAGTATTTTGAAGATGTGTGGATGTGTCACTTAGTGACAGGGTTGGACTTGACAGTCCTAGATTAAGGGCTAGAGTTGATCCTTAAGGGTCTTTTCCAAACTAGAAGATTCTATGTTAAGATTCTATGTCTCTATGACAGTCATGTTTGTTATTCAATATTTTGTCATACTTAGTCATAGAACTACAAATTCAGCAGTTTCACAAAAACTGAATTTGAACTAACTGTTCTGCACTTCAGATGCTCACCTGCATACTTTTGAAAAAATTGAACATTGAACTTGTCACTTCCTATTACTGTGGTATGGAGACAATTTAACTGTTGCATCAGTGTGGAAAGCTTAACATTTTCCTTGAGACAGATAAGTGCTCTTGCACACATACTAAACAATCAGAGTAATATGTTGTTACTTGTTCTTTGACTACACTTTTTCCCCCTGAATACTCTTCTATTGTTAGTTCAACTTGGAATAGGGGTTTAAGCCCAACCACTGCAAAGGAAGGACATGTGCAATGGATTGAACTTTTCTGTTTTGCCAGTGCCCCCCTTGAACATTTCTTTTACACTTCGAACATCTACTGGCCCCTCAGGCTCTTTGAAATAATCTTTCTGAAAAAGAGTATATTATTTTGTGGCATGACTTCTGCAAGTTTCTTTCCCTCAAAGTTGTCCTTGTCCTTTCTAATTACAGTTTTAAATTTAATGCTCTGGGATTGTTCTTTTTGGCAAGGGGGCATTCCTTGATCTGATAATGACTTCTATTTCTGAAATGTTTCTTTTTAATTCTAGTTTAGTTTTCTGTGTGAATGTGCTTTTTTCCCCCCCCTTTTCAAGTTAGGGTTTCTTGGATTTACTTCCAAATGCATTGTTGTACATTTTTACAGGAAAGCGAGCTGCAAGATCTGGTTATGTCAGAAAACTATCTGTGACCTAGGAAAATCTGCAGTGCCTTTAGATTGGTGTGGATTACAAATATCTGTAAGAAACTGTAGAAAAGTACCCTGTCTTGGTTTGCTGTGGACCCAGTGATATAGGCAAATTTAGTACATCTCATTTTCAGTTTGGAAAATACAAAATTTATTATTGCCTTATTTGAATGCCATAGAGATGAGTTTTTTTCACTGGGATTTTAACTTGGAAGTGGGTTCCTCCTCAGAAAGCTGACAGCTTCCAAGCACTTTTCTTGTTTCCCTGCTGTAATCTATTAAAACCCAAAAAGGTACGATACAGATGGCCTGTAGTTTTTTATGGAATAACAGAAACTACAACTCAAAACACATGCCAAGACTGATAAAGTAGCTATTAGAGGGAGTCAAGAGAGAGCTTTTTAGAAGAGAGCTGAGAAGAAGCTACACAGAAGCTACACACCTGATCAAGTAGAAGCAGCACACTTTCTAAAGGCTTTGAAATAAACATCTTTGCATGAAATGAATGCCCAGCCTTCCCAAAAGGTTCTCTGCCTAGCAGAGATAACTTACTGTTTATTGCTCAGGCTAAAGGCAGAGGACTTTCTGAAACTCCTTACTGGCATTACTGTGCCAATCTAATGTATATGAGCAGTAAATTAATAATTATTTGTTGACACACTAAAAAAAAAGGTGTTTGAACCATACTTAAGTCTTAACTCTGAATTATAGAAGTAACATAGCAAAATTAGAAACTTTTTAATGTCATGTTTATTCATTGTTGTTGTTCTACCATAGTATATTTGTCTGCATATTTCAAGGCTGTACAAAGACTGGTGTAAGTGCTTAATATCTATTAACAGACTAACCCACTTTAGTCAATAATTTACCCCTCCTGCAACCAGAGATCAGATATATACCAGGAATGTGAGCAAAGAAATAAAATAATGATAGATATTGTAAAAACCAGAAGAAAAAAAATAGATAAGAAAGTGAACAAAGAAATAAAATAAGCATGTTCATTATGAGTGTGACTGATTATAGTGTCTCTTAATAGTGAAAACAGCTCTTTATAATATTGTGGCTATACTAACCATGAAGCGGATGAGAAAAGGAGTACCAATGTTGTATTACTGGACAGTCTGGACACAGAAGGGGTTATATCAAGAGACATGGCAAGTGCCACTGATGGGATATGGGTGTTATTGGTAGGGTGCTTGATCCTACAAACAATACTGGAATGGCGCTTACTAACATGGGTAATCTCCAACGTGAAGGCCAGTGGCATCCTGGCATTCTGTGTCAGCAATAGTATGGCCACCAGGCCCAGGGAAGTGATTGTCCCCCTGTGCTTGGCACTGGTGAGGCTGCACCTTGAATCTTGCATTCAGTTCTGGGCCCCTCATGACAAGAAAGACATTATCACTCTCTGCAACACTAAAAGGAGGAAGGAAGGTGTAGCCAGGTGGGGTCAGTTTCTTATCCTAAGTTACAAGCGATAGGACAAGAGAAATGGCCTCAAGTTGCTCTGGTGGGGGGGTTTAAATTGAGTATTAGGAAAAAATTCTTCATGGAAAGGGTTGTCAAACATGGGAAAAGGCTACCCAGGGAAGCGATTGAGTCACGACCCCTGGTAGTATTTTGAAGATGTGTGGATGTGTCACTTAGTGACAGGGTTGGACTTGACAGTCCTAGATTAAGGGCTAGAGTTGATCCTTAAGGGTCTTTTCCAAACTAGAAGATTCTATGTTTCTATGACAGTCATGTTTGTTATTCAATATTTTGTCATACTTATTCATAGAACTACAAATTCAGCAGTTTCACAAAAACTGAATTTGAACTAACTGTTCTGCACTTCAGATGCTCACCTGCATACTTTTGAAAAAATTGAACATTGAACTTGTCACTTCCTATTACTGTGGTATGGAGACAATTTAACTGTTGCATCAGTGTGGAAAGCTTAACATTTTCCTTGAGACAGATAAGTGCTCTTGCACACATACTAAACAATCAGAGTAATATGTTGTTACTTGTTCTTTGACTACACTTTTTCCCCCTGAATACTCTTCTATTGTTAGTTCAACTTGGAATAGGGGTTTAAGCCCAACCACTGCAAAGGAAGGACATGTGCAATGGATTGAACTTTTCTGTTTTGCCAGTGCCCCCCTTGAACATTTCTTTTACACTTCGAACATCTACTGGCCCCTCAGGCTCTTTGAAATAATCTTTCTGAAAAAGAGTATATTATTTTGTGGCATGACTTCTGCAAGTTTCTTTCCCTCAAAGTTGTCCTTGTCCTTTCTAATTACAGTTTTAAATTTAATGCTCTGGGATTGTTCTTTTTGGCAAGGGGGCATTCCTTGATCTGATAATGACTTCTATTTCTGAAATGTTTCTTTTTAATTCTAGTTTAGTTTTCTGTGTGAATGTGCTTTTTTCCCCCCCCTTTTCAAGTTAGGGTTTCTTGGATTTACTTCCAAATGCACTGTTGTACATTTTTACAGGAAAGCGAGCTGCAAGATCTGGTTATGTCAGAAAACTATCTGTGACCTAGGAAAATCTGCAGTGCCTTTAGATTGGTGTGGATTACAAATATCTGTAAGAAACTGTAGAAAAGTACCCTGTCTTGGTTTGCTGTGGACCCAGTGATATAGGCAAATTTAGTACATCTCATTTTCAGTTTGGAAAATACAAAATTTATTATTGCCTTATTTGAATGCCATAGAGATGAGTTTTTTTCACTGGGATTTTAACTTGGAAGTGGGTTCCTCCTCAGAAAGCTGACAGCTTCCAAGCACTTTTCTTGTTTCCCTGCTGTAATCTATTAAAACCCAAAAAGGTACGATACAGATGGCCTGTAGTTTTTTATGGAATAACAGAAACTACAACTCAAAACACATGCCAAGACTGATAAAGTAGCTATTAGAGGGAGTCAAGAGAGAGCTTTTTAGAAGAGAGCTGAGAAGAAGCTACACAGAAGCTACACACCTGATCAAGTAGAAGCAGCACACTTTCTAAAGGCTTTGAAATAAACATCTTTGCATGAAATGAATGCCCAGCCTTCCCAAAAGGTTCTCTGCCTAGCAGAGATAACTTACTGTTTATTGCTCAGGCTAAAGGCAGAGGACTTTCTGAAACTCCTTACTGGCATTACTGTGCCAATCTAATGTATATGAGCAGTAAATTAATAATTATTTGTTGACACACTAAAAAAAAAGGTGTTTGAACCATACTTAAGTCTTAACTCTGAATTATAGAAGTAACATAGCAAAATTAGAAACTTTTTAATGTCATGTTTATTCATTGTTGTTGTTCTACCATAGTATATTTGTCTGCATATTTCAAGGCTGTACAAAGACTGGTGTAAGTGCTTAATATCTATTAACAGACTAACCCACTTTAGTCAATAATTTACCCCTCCTGCAACCAGAGATCAGATATATACCAGGAATGTGAGCAAAGAAATAAAATAATGATAGATATTGTAAAAACCAGAAGAAAAAAAATAGATAAGAAAGTGAACAAAGAAATAAAATAAGCATGTTCATTATGAGTGTGACTGATTATAGTGTCTCTTAATAGTGAAAACAGCTCTTTATAATATTGTGGCTATACTAACCATGAAGCGGATGAGAAAAGGAGTACCAATGTTGTATTACTGGACAGTCTGGACACAGAAGGGGTTATATCAAGAGACATGGCAAGTGCCCCTGATGGGATATGGGTGTTATTGGTAGGGTGCTTGATCCTACAAACAATACTGGAATGGCGCTTACTAACATGGGTAATCTCCAACGTGCAGAGAGTAATGGTGCAGACACTGGCACCAGGGGGAGATTGCTTGTGCTTCCTGCTGCCTGGGAACTTCTAGAAGCTACTTTAGGTGCAGGCATAAGCTAGAAGCAGTCTTCTGGCTTCTCTGAGCTATATTGATTCACAATGGTTGGCTCCAGGGTACCAAACTGCAGAGATCAGATCTACCTCTTCTTTTCTTAGATCAAATTCTTAGAACCTTTAAAGTTTGCCATGGAATGAGTCTAGACTGTAGATTTCACAGAAATGGTAGGCAGGGGAGTATATATCTGCAGGGGAAAAACACACCTTCTTTGAGACCCCTTTGCAGCAGCCAAGTTGGGACAACAGCTGGCAGGCAAGGGTGTAAGAGACTCACGGGACAACAATGGTACTATGCAAGGTAATAAGCATTATGCATGTTAAGGTCTATGCTAGTTATGAACTTCATGTTGGTAGGAGAATGGACACAAATAGTAAAGTGACATAACTTATACCTATTTGTCAGTCAACATGAAAAAAATAGGAGAGAAGGCAGCCATGAGGGAAGAAGCAGACATACACAACCCTCTCCACCCACATGCTCCTCATCTTCCCTGCTAGAGGATGTATCAATGCTGTCAGTATCACACAGGCCTATTTTGTCCCAGAGCGAACGACAGTTCTGCATGAATGCAACCTTCTTAAAAAAAAAAAAAAGCAGCAAGGCCTAACCAAACATGCAACTATGACAACTTAAATTGATGAAGAATCTCATCTACAAAAAACAGTGAATAACATCAGTTAAGAGGTGGAGAGCCTCTCTGTAGCCATGCCATACTCATCAGGTCTAATACTTGATTTAAGAGTGGTCATCACCACATAGCTAACTTGTACATTAACTTAATCTTTTTTCAGAGGATTCACGATTTTTCCCATGAAGAGCAGAGTGTTTTCCATAATTATGGCCATTACGAAGGGCCTGTCGAATTTAACCATAACTGGAACGGACATAGGCACTATTTCCATGCCTGTTGCAGCTGCTGCTTCGGTGCCAGTCTCATCCACCTTTACCACAGCCTTATGAATAGCCTGTGAAGAAACAGACATTTTACAAATCAAGGGAGTACAAAACTAGTCATCTAAATAAGAATGAGAGTTAAAAGTGCCTGAAGAAGTTACTGGTAATGACACCATGATGATTTTTTGCCTTTTCTTTTATACCCCTTTTAGATACCTCTTTATAGCTTTTGTATTCTTAGTGTTTTTTGGCCTACATTCTTAGACTTCTTTTGTGAAGCTAGGAGACTAAACATTTTAGAAGCTTCGTAGTTAGGGATCAGTGTGCCCCAGACCCCAAGGTCCTCTCCAGAACACATTCTGTAAACTAAGAGAGAACCATCCAGGGGAAGGTTCCTTGAGGAGGGGGGCTCATTCAAGCCTCTGAGTGGGGAATTTTTGATAGATATGCTAATTAGTAAGACCTATAATGTTATACCAGATCTTCTGGGGGTGGGCACTGTGGTGTGCATTTCAACGCATTCCACCTGGACGTGGTGCACCTAAGGATCCTTAAAATATATACACTGGTAAAATCCCTTTTTCCCTTCTAACCATGTTTGATTCTTGATTTTAAGACCAGGAAAAGGCATCAGTAAGAAATAAGCATCAGATGGACAGGTGTGAGTCCACTGCTTAAAGACAGCAAAGTTAGGGGGGAAAAAAAATTTAGCAAGCTACATGCAGCACAGTTTTCTATGCCCAGAGAGGAAACCTTGCACTCCAGTGGAGGGGCATGTCCCTGCCAGTGAAAATATTTGCTTTGTTTCTTTTCTTATTCCTTGCATCCAACTCATGGAGATCTGTACAGCTAGACCAAATGTTAACAGAGTAAGATCATATTTAACTGTGTATTTGAAGTTCATATTAGTTGAAGAAATAGCATGCAGATTAGCCCATTGAATAGAAATTTGAAATTATGTTTCCTATGTTTCTTCATGTTTTGGGAAAAATGGGGGCAAAGATGAAGGGCCAGAAATGGAGGGTTAAAGCAGAGAAACAAAAAAGTTTTACCTTTCAATATCAAGACACTGACAGATCCTGAATCACTAATGTCCACTTGAGGTCATGAGGGCAGTTGTTTTCTTCATTAGACAGTTAAGTTTGCACTGATTGTCAGCTTTAAACTCTAGGTTTATTGAAGCATGACCTATCTGTAGCTTTTGCCTAGACCTGGCAGTTATTGTTCATATGCTTGAAGCCAAATGTTTGCAATAACTGCATTTTCCTTTCCCCCAAACAGTTTAAAAGCAAGCAGTGTTTTTCCTGTCCCCTTACCTCCATAAAATACAAGCAGTGATACACCCTACAGCTCTCTACTTGCACACAAGCAGGCTAAAGAAGTCAGACACAAACAGAGGCGGCCATGCAGTGACTGTAACAACACCCTGCAGGAGGGTACCAAGGTGTGGATAGATGATGATTTGGTCATATCTATTTTATAAGGTTGCCCCATGCAGGTCAAAATAACCTAGATTGAAAATTACAGACTTGCAAATTGCTCCAACCCGATTGCACACACAGTGCAAGTAACGTGGACAAAATACTCTGTATGCCAACAACTGCCTTTTCATGTGAAGCAAAGCCTCTTTATATGAGTTTTGCACCATGAATAGCTGTACAGAAGTGATGCAAGTATCTGTAACCATGACCCCATAAAACTAAAAGCAGTATGACTTACCTGGGAAATTCTGTGCTGGGGCTGCCCAGTGATCCCAGAGAGGTCAGCCTTATCAGTGAATAGATCCATAATGCCCATTTTATATAAGGTATCTTTTAGGTCATATGTCCCATAAAGCGTGAATTTCGGAAGATATAAATTTACTGAGCTGCCAGAAAAGAAGTGCAAGAATATGGTGAAACATTTGGTCAGTTATCACAGAATAACATAGACTCACAAGAGACAAATTGATTTTGCTTTCTCCCTGAAGACATTTTGCCTGCAGGCCCTCTCTTGCCTACATAGGAGATGTACATTTTCAGAAGTTAGTGATCTTAGTGCAATCTGCTGGAAGCATCTTAGTCATGAGCCATTACTGAGGATGCAGAGGATTCACCTTGTGAACAAGAGATTCCTTTAGGTGTCTCAAGCTGAGCACAAAAAAACTGAACACATTCAAGTTAACTGGTTACTTTTGGGGAAAAATATTGGCCTTGTGTATTTATCATATAAAACAGGACAGAGAATACAAAACTATATCCACTGAAGAAGCAGGACAATTGTAAGCAGTGATAGAAGGCATGGCAAAATAAAATACAAAAGCACATTTACAGGATGTAGTTAGTCAATAGATAATTATTTTTCTGTGTCAAGCCCAGTGTCTGACTTACTCAATTTTAAGTGACTAGATTGCTGCTTTCCATAAATTAACCAAAGCTCTATGCTTCTGACTCATTTCTTCCTTGTTTTTCCCATAAGTGTCTAGCAATTACTTTTCAGAAGTAAAGCCCAACATTTACAGCTAGAAACAGCATAATGAGACACAGGTTAGTGATAGTGCTGACATTAGGTTCTATTTTCTGGTGAGAAACCAGGGCAACTCTTCAGGGCTCTAGGTCAGGGAGATGTGGAGCACTTAATGAAGCTAGCCAAAGAGAAAGTCATCCAGTGGGCAGGTGGGAAGGAAAAGGCCCATACTTCCAGCATTGCACCTGCATCTAATGCAACTGTGGCTGTATCCAGAAACAAGAGTGCTGGTGGATTGATAACAGGTTGCTGATCTCTTACTTCTCTCTGATTTCTGTCTGTGCTGATTGCTGTCCTGAATGAGGATGCAGCTATCACTGAATCATCTGCCTTCCTATTTCCTAAAGACACTCCTTCAGAACCCCCCACTTGCTTCCAATGTAGCGGAAAGGGAAAGCCACAGACAGACAGTAGCAATGCAACCAGCTAAGGGAAGCAAACAGCGGGATACACTTTCCAGAAGTGAAAGTGATGTTTTCTCTACAGTTCAGCCATTTAAAAGATCTCAGCTGTCTGTACTGGTGACACTTCAGCACTATCCTTTTTGTCAGCCAACAGTAATGAAAGATGTCCTTCACAATACTTCTGCCACTAATAACAACGTCAGTTTGCAGGCAAAGAAGTGACAAACATAGGTAGTCCACAGCCTTTAAATTATTCCATAGAATACTTTCCTTTATTAAGACCTCCCAGAGACTCCAAATAATAGCAGATGCAATTAATTGCTTTAAAAACTAGAGGGGAAAGGAGGAGTTTGTGTCATTATTTTGTAGGAGACTTATTATGGTGAAAAACAGGAAGGAGCATGAAACAAACTTGTCTTTGACAGTGATTCTTTTTCATATTGTAAGATGGAGAGAAGGAATACAAATCCCTCCAGTTGTATTTAGTATTCATCTTGATGATTGTAAAGGCAATTCTTTGGCAAAAATTATTCATAAGGATCTTGATTCGTCATCTTATTTGTCCTGTAGTCACAAACCACATAGCTACTCCCAGAAGTTTCAAAACTGTAAAGGTGCACAGAGAATGACACAGTTCTTCCTGGTTTTGTTGTTGTTGTTTTTTACCCCCATATGAAAAAGAAGTTAGATTCCTTTAAAAATATTTAACAGTGAATCAGAGTTTTGGGTTCCTGCATTCAGACGTAATTTTTGTCTTGAGAAGGGACCATCTAAAACATGATTTTCAAATGTCTATGTGTGAAGGTCACTAATGTGACACATCAAACTCATGAATGAATACAAGGGCTTGATACTGTAAAGGTGTTGTACCTATGCTTATACACATATTTTAAGAAAGACTATTGCCATACACAACACTGAATGTAAGGACTCAAATTTTTGAAAGCATATACACTTTCTGCCTTCTAGTCCCAAAGCTACCTTGAATTGAGTGTAGCTTACTGCAATTTTGCCTTCCTAAGTCCACAGAGAGCCTGGATAAATGGCTCTGCTCTATACCCTTATCATTGATCTTTGCCCTCACAACTGCAGAATGGAAGTTGTTATTTCAGCATTAACTGTACAATTACTGTTAATTTTAATAGGCAGAAATTAAGAAAGAGACAAGAAAAAAGGCTGGAGGGGTAGGCATTTACTTGTAAATAGGAGAAGGCAGAAGACCTCCCCACAAAAAAGTGAGATGAGGTCTAAGTCCAAAAACTTGGGCCTATTGAGGGTTGAAGATGGAAAAAAAATGCAGAAATAGCAAAAGTCCTAATCTGTGAAGGTTTTCAGTGTGTGCAGTACCGAATGTGAAAACACAGTAAAGAGCCAGATTCAACTTTGGTCAGGGGATTTCTTCTGTAGATTAAAGCAGAACTAAAAATGACATACTGACCCTGTGTTATACCCCAGCTCCTTTGTTTCCTTGCCTACCATCTGAACCAAGAACTGCAGAATTTTACCTTTTTGTGACTAATGTCCTCCACCTCAACATACGTTCGCAAGACAATCTTTTCTCCAGCTTACTCATTCTTCCTCTATCAGGCAGAATAAAAAATGCTGAAGCACCTCCTTTGTAATCCATTTGCACCACAGTGGAAGACAGCTGCTCATCATAGCCGTGCTTGAACAGGCCCATTCCAAACATCATCGGGACTTCAACAGCCTTGTTTCCATCCACAAAAAATTTGCTCATTTTAGTGTATTTTGGATCAAAAGGTTTTTCCCATTCAGCTTGAAATATAAGAGAAAAAGTTACAGGATATTTTGAGGACATGAAATCATAGGACATATTAACACAGGACACATTCTTAGATGACAGAAACTGGTACAGTTGGATCAGCTTCAAAGACAAACCGATTTGCAATGATCACAATCTTACTAAATACGCAGAATAATTCAATAGCAACACATAGTAGGTAGAATGTGAAGTAAAAACACTCCCTCGGATCTTACAGCAGGCTGCAAAATCCTTCATTTAGATGAGTTATCAAGGGTTCTACCTTGCACTTTTCCTCCATGATAACAGGGTTTTTTTATATGTAAAGCCCTCATATAATGCAGCCTTTATCTAAGCTCAAAAGAAGATTCTCTCTTAGGAACCAAAGACAGGCTTGTAAAGGGTGGCACGAGGGATGAATTCCCCAGAGAAATTAAGGGATTTGAGTTACTTGCAGAGAAGTGTTGATACCTCACATTAGCTGATGATGTATAGAGTCATAAAGAACTTAATTTTACCAGACTGCTGAGTTAAAAGACAAAACAGCAACAGCAGAAACCTTTTCCGCTGTCATCTTCACCATATTAAACTTTCAAAGGTTTCTCACTTAGTCATGGTCAAACAAACTGTCTACATTGAAACTCTGAAAGATTCTTATCCCTAGTAGAGAGGAATTTCTAAGCCAAATTTCAGGTATTCACATCATACGTTTAAGAGGCTGAGCAAATTTTTTAAAAGGGGGAAAATTGTGGTGTTTTGGAAGGGTTTCTTTGTTTTTATTTTAATTTTTAAGAAATCTTGCTCTTCTGTAGTAAATTTTGCCTTCTAGAGCAAAACCAATGTATTATCAAATGTAGTGGGCAAAAGTAGAGCAGCGATGCTAAGTAAGATAAGTGGCATCAAGAAAACAATGGAACAAGATGCAACCCCTTTTGACTTCTGATTTCTATTTGAACATTGATTACTATGCAGCTTGTTACAAATGAAATAATTATCATCTGCTGTTTCCACCATCTGACATAGCCTGCACTATTAAATAGCTTTTGAAAAAGTGAAATGAGACTTTAGTGCATGTCTTGGTCTCTGAAAGCATACATTGACAACTGCAATACTCTGAACAGGGAAAAGTTGCTACTTTTATATACTTCATACACTTTTATATACTTCATTAATAGTGACTTCTATCATCAGATAGATTACACACAGGACTTTTACATTTTTATGCTTAAGGGGGGAAAAAAGCACAATAACAGGAGTGACACCAGTCCTGAAATTTTAAACAACATTTATCTAGTGATCAACTCAGGGAAAACTAACTGATTTCAAAAAAAACTTTGTTTGAAAACTAAGTAGGATGTTAGGACCACTAGTCTGGGCTTCAGGAGAGCAAACTTTAGCCTCTTCAGAGATCTGCTTGGGATAAACCCATGGAGGGAAGAGGGCTCCAAGAAAGCTTGTTTGTCACAACCATCTCAAACAGCACTACAGGCTGGGGGCAGAGTGGCTGGAAAGTGGCCCTGTGGAAAAGCAGCTGGGGTGCTGGTTGACAGCAGCTGAACATGAGCCAGCTGTGCCCATGTGGCCAAGAAGGCCAAGAATGGCACCTGGCATTCTGTGTCAGCAATAGTGTGGCCAGCAGGACCAAGGCAGTGATTTTCCCCCTGTACTTGGCACTGGTGTTGCCACACCTCGAATCCTGTGTTCAGTTCTGGGCCCCTGATGACAAGAAAGACATTGAGGGGCTGGAGCATGTCCAGAGAAGGGCAATGGAGCTGGGGAAGGGTCTAGAGAGTCAGTCATATGAGGACCAGCTGAGGGAGATGGGGTTTTTTAAGCAGGAGAAATGGAGGCTGAGGGGGGAACCTCATTGCTCTCTACAGCTGCCTGAAAGGAGGCTGTAGCCAGGTCAGGGTCAGGCTCTTCTCCTGGGCAACAAGTGACCAGATAAGAGGAAATGGCCTCAGACTGTTCCAGGGGCAGTTCAGATTGGACACCAGGAAGAATTTCTGCACTGAAAGCATTGTCAAACATTTTAACAGGCTGACCAGGGATATGGTAGATTCATGGTCACTGGACATGTTCAAGAAATGACTGGACTTGTCACTTAGTGCTATAGTTTATTTGACATGGTGGTATTCAGTCAAAGGTTGGACTCAAATATATTGGAGGTCTTTTCCAACCTTCTATGATTCTATTAATATTCAAGGATGACCTCCACCAAGCACAGGAGTGATCCATCCTAACAAAGAAGAAGTCAGGTAAAAATGACAGGAGGCCTGTGTGGACGAGCAAGGAGCTCCTCGGTGAACTCAAACACAGACAGGTAGCCTACAGAGGGTGGAAGCAAGGACAGGTAACCTGGGAGGTATAAAAAGAGATTTTCTGAGCCTCCAGGGATTAGGTTAGAAAAATTAAAGGTGTGATAGAATTAAATCTGGCCAGGGACATCGAGGGCAACAAGAAAAGCTTCTATAGGTATGACAGTGATAAAAGGAAGACTAGGGAAAACATGAAACCCCTCCAGAAGAAAATGGGAAACCTGGTTACTCAGAATATGGAGAAGGTTGAGGTACCTGATGAAATTTTTTGCCTCAGTCTTTACTGGCAAGTGCAGGGACTGGGAGAATGAAAAACTGTCCACTGTAGAAGAAGATCAGGTTCAAGACCATAAAGAGAACCTGAAGATGAACGTGTTAATGGACCTGATGAAATGCATCTGCAGATCCTGAGAGAAATAGATGAAACAGCTAAACCCCTATCCATCATATTTGAGAAGTTACAGCAGTCCGGTGAAATTCCCACTGACTGAAAAAGAGATATGAGAGCTCTTATTTTTAAAAAGTGAAGAAAAAGAAGAGCTAGGAAACTATCAGGCTTTCTCACCTCTTTCAGTGGCAAGCTCATGCAGCAGATCCTCCTGGGAACTATGCTAAGACACATGGAAAATTAGGAAGTGATTGGTGACAGACAACCTGACTTCCCTAAGGGTAAACTGTGCTAAAGGAAGAGTAATTGATGTCATCTACCTGGAGCTGCGCAAAGCATTTCACACTGTCCCGCGTGACATCCTTGACTCTAAACTGGAGAAATGGGTGTGACAGATGGTCTACTCGGTGGATAAGGAATTGTCTGGATGGTTGCATTTGAAGGGTTGAAGACAATGGCTTGTTGTCCAAGAGGAGATCAGAGATAACCGGTGCTCCTCGGGGGTTGATGTTAGGACTAGTGCTGTTCAATATCTTTATTGGTGACACGAACAGCAGAATTGAGTGCACCCTCAGCAAGTTTGCCATTGACACCAAGATGGCATCATTTTGTTGATATGCTGTAAGGAAAGGATGCCCTCCAGAGGGAAGGGATGCCATCCAGGGAGAGTGAGACAGTCTTGAGAGGTGGCCGCATTAGAACATCATGAAGTTCAACAAGGCCAAGTTCAAGGTCCTGCATGTGGGTTGGGACAATACCACGCGCGAATGCAAGCTGGACAAATAGTGGACTGAGCTGAAAGCAGACCTGAGGAGAAGGACTTGGTGCTGGTGGTTGATGAAGATCTCAACATGGCCCAGCAATGTGTGCTCGCAGCCCAGAAAGCCAAACACATCCTGATCTGCATCAAAAAAAGTGAGGCCAGCCGGTCAAGGGAGAGGATTCTCCACCTCTGCTTCACTCTGGCGAGATCCCATCTGGAGTACTGCATTCAGCTCTGGGGTGACCAATAAAAAAAGGACGTGCACCTGTTGGAGTAACTCCAGATGAGGGCCATCAAAATGATCAGAGGGCTGGAGCACCTCTCCTGTGAAGGCAGGCTGAGAGAGTTGGGGTTGTTCAGCCTGGGAAGAGAAGGTTCCAGGGAGATCTTAGAGCCCCTTCCAGTACCTAAGGGAGGCCTATAGATGTGGAAAGACTTTTTATACAGGCAGATAGTGATAGGACAAAGGGGAATGACGGTAAACAGAAAGGGGGCAAATTTAAATTTAGATTAGATTTAAGGAATAAATCCTTCACTATGAGGGTGGTGAGGCTGGAACAGAGAAATTGTAGATGTCCCATCCCTGGCAGTGATCAAGGCCAGGCTGGACAGTTCTTTGAGCACTCTGATGTAGTAGAAGGTATCCCTGCCCATCTCAGGGAGGTTGGAACTAGATGATTATTAAAGTCCCAAACCATGACTATCAGTTAACACACATATTAGACAGATATGATATTCATTAATATTTTCCTCCTATTTCAAAGGGACTCTTATTCCTGTTTTCACCTCTGTCATAGGTGGCTACCTTCTAGGCACCTTCCTTCAAGAGTTTCACAGTGCTCAAGTGGCAAAATGAAATTTGAAGTATTCTTTATTGTTGCCAGCTTGACTAAGGCATGAAAAGGGACTGGTGTATAATAGTGGAATAACATGTCCAGTAGCTCAGAGTCAGGAAAATATTGCCAGACTTTTGTCCTTGGAGAAGGACTTCTGTACTATGCTAGACCACAAAAAAAGCCACCAGTACTGTGCAAGAAGTTTGTAATGCACAAGAAGTGGACAAGCACCTAAAAGTATAGACCAGTTATACAGCTAACTGAGGTTTAAAAATCCTCTCCAGATTAATCCCAGCTCTAGATCGTTAACCTACTCTTGATTTCAAGATTAAAATTGTTATTATATTATTGCTATTAATGCTATTCTTTAATCCATTTGCTTTAAAATTGGAGATCTTAAACTGAAACTCCACCACCTTTGGAGGAATTAGGAAATCTTTGCAGTAGTAAACTGAACATCTAATAAAAAACCCCAACAACTCTTATTGTTAGAACATGTAAAAGTAACCTGTAATACAAAGTTATTTTAATACAAGGTTTCTCAGGTGTGTGTCTCCATTGTGCTACTAAATGTATTGCTCATTCTTCAAACACCTTTCAGTAAAAGAAAAATAGACAGGTTTTTTCCTGTTTTGAAAGATGAACCTGATGCTTAATAAAAGCCTAAATAAAAACACTATTTGAAACAAAGAAGTGTGTTTTCAAGAGAACTAAGAAACATCAGTCATCTGTATTTCAATTAGCTCCATTAAGCTGTGGCCAAATCATCAGGCATTAATGCAAGGAGCAGAGACACAGATGGAAAGCAAAACAAAACAGAAATATAGTTCTTAATTATTTTCAGGGGAAGCCTCATATTGGAAAGTACAAGCATCCAGGTTAACAGTTCTAAAAGGATAACATTTCTTTAAAAAATTATCTAATATGCCATCTCCCCTTCAATGAAAAGCTTGATGATATTTTTATCAGGTAAATTACAGAATATTATTTTCCTGACTACAAATACTTTGCTTTCAGCATGTAATCAGTAAGAAAGAGAAAGTTTGAAATAAGATGCAATATCTGTTAATAGACCACTGATTGAGCCTTACAGCCTTGATCATCCTCTTCTCATTAGATCAGAAGTCTGAAAAGCTCTGGGAAGATCTGTAGACTGTATCTAAGCAGACTGCACAAGTTAATTAAGAAAAACAAGCTTATTGTGAATAGGCTTGTATTTGATACTGGTGGGTCCATCTCTTCACTGGAAAATATTAGAATCTGCAAATTAAAAAAAAAAGGTTGAAACCTATGTCTCTAGGCACACCAGGACTACAGACATGCGATCGGCAAAGGCATAGTTAGTAAAAAAATAAGGAGAACATGAGTGTGAAACTAAAGCTATTGTTGCATGTTTAGTTTTGAATACATAAATATACACAGTAACAGCAAAGCTGTAGATGAAACATATTTTCTATTTGATAAGATGACAAGTTTTCCTTTTATAAAATTCTTTGCATTTAACTCTGAACTAGTTGAACAAAAGTAACAGCTGGATTGAAATTCACAGAAATGAATTTCAACCAAGCATTTAAGAAAGTGTTTGAATCCCACTAGATTGTATAGGATTAGATGCTTTACTGCCTAGAAATGCCTTCCTCAACATATAGCTCACTTAATCTTCTGAAGGAAAGAAGGTTATATATTAAAAGATATGGGAAAATTTGCCATACATTTTGCTACAAGTTATCAGTGTCAAGTAGAACCTAACCTCCAATAGCTTTGTTTCTAATTAAATATAAGTGAGGACCAAAAGGAAAACAAGGTATGAGCCCATCTGCAAAGCCATATTGCAAAAACAGGTGAAGTCCAAGACTGACCTGAGGAAATAATTTATGGAATAGAAGAATATGATATGTATATCTTACCGTTAAAATAAATATAGCTAATAAGGAGAATTTCAGTAAGTGGATCAAGGTTATTTATAAGGTCCTTGATTTTCCCATTGGTTCTTCTTGCTACATATTCATTGATCTTTAGCTGGGCTTGATCAGACTTCTTGAAGTTCATTGGATAAGCTTCTCCTTCATAGAAGGTTCTGAGATTACTTAAAAATTTTTCTTGTGGCTTCAGTCGATCAAGCACAAACAGAACATTTCCCATATTCAACTGTAACCCCCCATTCCTTCTGTTTACCATTTGCATGAGTTGATGATAACCTTCATGTATGTCATTTTCAGAAATCTCACGAGGGTTAAAGCTAAGGACCCTAAGAATCTGGGTCAGGGTGTCTGATCTGGCACCCAGAGTCAGCATTGCAAAGGCAGTAGAGATGCTCAAAGGAGAGAAGAAAACATTCCCATTGTTTTCACGAGAAGAAATCTCTTTGTAGAAACAACATGCAAATCGACAAACACTGTTCTTTACACTCTGCAATGGCATGTTTCGGTTTCCTCGTCCTCTTTGATTCTGGTTTCTTACCCCTTGTTGATAGGGCTCATAGCAATAACTGTTGGAATGGATTCCAACAAGTAAAAGACACAGGAAAAGCAACTTCTTCATATTTTTGTGATTCTGTAAGAGAAGAAAAATTACATTTGGTTTACAAATCTTTTCACCTTGTGTTTAGCACTACGTCAATCCCTTCACTATACAGAGTTAGCTTGGCACTAGTGACTCTGAGATGTTTAAATTGAGGGAAACAAGCTTTCTATTTCAAGGAAGCAGACTCTGGAAAATTACTCAACGTGCTGAAGAGGTTATGAAATAATAAAAATTAAAGTCCAAGAGGGATGAGGTAATTCCAAAGATGCCCTCATTAAAGTTAAGCTACAATTCATTTTAAACTGGTTTTTTTCCAATATTCTGTTTTCAATGTGGCTTTAAGTGATAAAAGAGTCAAAAATACAGGTCTATAGAGCAGAAAGTAAGGGAGCCAGTCAAGAATAACCAGTTAAATTTGGAAATTTAACAGTTGAAAAATCAAAGCAGAAAAAAGGCACAATAGTCCTCTTCTGTGAAAGTTAAAACATAACATTTTTGAATGGACTGCATGTAAACACATATGCAGGCACTTAAGAGAAAGCAAAAGCACTTGTTAATAAGGAAGTCATGAACATTTACGGTGATTTCATAAAGCTTGAGCAATTGAGCACAAATAAAGGAAAAAAACAACTTCCACAAAAATAACAAAAGAAAGAAACAGAAATTAGGATGTTACCAAGACCCTGGAAATACAGTGTTGCCTATTAAGAAAGGGAAAATGCACATATACATAGAGCAACAAAAGGAAATAAGTGTGCCTGCTGCCTGCAAAGGCATGTCCAGCCCAGTGACCGAATCAAATCGCCTAAAAATAAAATTTAAAAAAATTAAAAAAAAAAAAAAAAAAAAAATTAGAGAAACTCTAGAGCAATCACAGTTTTTATCATCAGAAAGATAGAAAAGAGTGATTTGGCAGAGAAGCCTGCATTGGTTGAAAGTGAAGATGAGTGAGTAAATTCTGGAGGACCAAAGATACTAAAAAATACAGATAGAACAGGAAAGCCTTTTCCAGAGCAGCATGGAAACCATTCATTCCACATCTGTGGCAATACTTTTACCTCTAGAAATTAATACTGTATCACAATTGGTTCAGTAACTTCTGTCAATAGAGAGAAGTAAAGATGTGGAATAGCTGGAAATCCAAAACATCCTCTTGTGGTATGTGACCATTTTACCTATAGAACCTTTTATAAAACAAAGTTTGCTCTAGGGGAAAAATATCTAAGGTTTTTTACTTGCACTGAGAAATGCAGACTCTGCCTTGTAAAAGCTTTGAATCCTTATCAGCTCCCACCATGATCCCACAT
Organism: Corvus brachyrhynchos; assembly: GCF_000691975.1. Classification (NCBI taxonomy): domain Eukaryota; kingdom Metazoa; phylum Chordata; class Aves; order Passeriformes; family Corvidae; genus Corvus; species Corvus brachyrhynchos. The sequence continues at coordinate 5,731,732 of NW_008237222.1, forward strand.
TTCTGTTCTCCACTATCCATCATCTTGCTTCTCCCAAACCCAGTGAACTCAGAATGCTGATCTCTGCTTTAATAATAGATGCTCTAAATATTCCTTAATTCACACTCTGAATATATGGTCATAGAAATACTGTTATGGCTAGGAAGGGCCTGAACCACATGACAAACCACTTTCAGATTGCACTTTCATATCTAGAACACATTTATATTTAAGCTCTGATTTTTTTGTGACTTGTCCCACCATCACTCTAATTCTTTTAGCCACAGTTTCTTTTTTTTTTCAAATTCTCTAGATGCTTTAGAGAGCAATCCTTAAGTCCCCACTTCCATTTCATTTCACGCCCTACATTTGTTATTATCATCAATTTACTTAATTTAAAACACTTAGAAATGAGTGTTTTTCCTAAGGAGAGTTATGCCTTATGGATATGGCAATATCACAGAGGAGTTACCTTTTATATTTTAAAAAAAACAGCATCATAATTAAACAATACAAGAAGCTTTAAACCAAAACTTGAATATGAACAAGATAATTTCTCAATTGATTATTTGAAAATTTTTGTCCTGAATATAGTTTTTGACAATTTTTCCACATTAAAAAAACCAAAAACGTTACTTACAGTGAATTCAAAAGGGTTCTGTTGTATTCACCACGTCTGCACAGGTCCCTGCTCAGTTGTTTATGCTGCTGAACACAAAGCACGGTATCCTCTAGTAAAGGTTAAGATCATCTAAGGGCTGTGACTCACACATTATAATTCTAGAGATTAGTATGATGTCAAAACTAGTTTTACTGGACACTTAACTTTACTGAATATGTTTCACACGTGACTTCTTATTATTCATGACTATCTGATCACTCTGGTTAGATTCAAACCCATTTTCCTCAAACTGAATCTACTGTTTCTTAATATCAGACATTCATATACATCTCAAGTGCCTGAATCTACTATTTTATGAACAAGTCAAGTAGTACAAGAAGAAGTAACTACAGAGAAATATTTTGAATATAATTTGCATAATTTCCAGAATTTCCAATAGCATTGCTGCCACTAAGGCAGGAGGACAAGGCTTGATGTACCATGACAATCAGAATTTTTGTGATCTAGCCTGGTTTGTCTCCTGCTTATCCATGGCTGGGATTGATTGCCTCCAGGTGAAGCCAGTGATGATTCTAATGGGTGCAGGGCTTAAAAGGCTGTTGTGCTGCAGTAGTAAGTGCTGTCATATGTGTACCTGGCTGTCCGCTCCCAGATGGGGCATCCACTGGCAGCAAGAGCTGTGATATTGACTCCTGGGTGACTTGTATGGCTCTGTGCCCAGAGAAGAAGAATGCAGCTGGGATGCCATTGAATGCAGGTGATCCCAGTTACAAGCATGGCCCGGGGACAGGGGGTGGAAACCTAGGAACACGGGTGTTAAATAGAGCAAGTCTTTAGATCAGCTTACTATCTTATGATCTGGGATGTGGGGAGCAATCCCCTCTGATCGTGTGCCAAGTTCAGCTGGGTCAGATCAGACAGCCTGCTATTCTGTGCTAAGCTTTACTCCTGGGTACAGAATGACCGAAGCGTCGTAGAAGGGAACTCTGGGGACCACACAGTTCAAACCCTTGCTCAAACCAGGACATATACAGAGTTGCTCAGGATGGTCTCCTGCTGGGTTTTGACTACCTCAACAATCGAGACTCCACAAGCTCTCTGAGCAATCTCTCTATTGCAGTGTTTGACAACACTGACACTAAAACAGGTTTTCTCTACATTTAAATAGAATTTCTTGTATTTTAATTTGTGCTCATTGCTTCTTGTCTTGTCACTAGATGCTACTGAGCAGAGGCTATCTCTCTCTTTACTCATCTCATCAAAAATTGGGTGGTTATACATACTCTTGAGACCCACACAGGTCTTTTTTTTCTCTGGGCTAAACATTTCTAGCTCTCTTAGCCTCTCCTCATATGTAAGATGCTGCAATTCTTCAATGACAATTCTGGCACTTCAATGGAATCATTCTGGTATGTCCATGTCCTCCTTGCACTGTGGAGCCCAGCAGTGGTTGCAGCTCTCCAGATGTATATAGCAGGGATGAGTAGAGAGAAAGGATTACTTGTGGTGACCTGCTGGCAATGCTCTTCTTAATGCAGCTCAAGTACATACTCATAGAATAATGGAATGGTTTGAGTTGGAAGGGACCTCAAAGATCATCTAGTTCCAACCCCCTTGCCGTGGGCAAGGACACCTTCCAGTAGACCAGGTGGGTCAAAGCCCAACCCAACCCCACCGGGAGCACTTCCAGGGATGGGGCTCCCACAGCTTCTGTGGGCAACCTTTTTCTGACCAGTCTCATAGTGAATAATTTCTTCCTTATGTCTGACCTAAATCTACTCTCCTTTGTTTAAAGCCTTGTCCTATCATGACAAATCTTTGTAAAAAGCCCCTCTGCAGCTCTCCTGTAGGATCCTTTTAGGTATTAGAAGGCCACAATATGGTCACCATGGAGCCATCTCAACCTCAACTCTTCCAGCTTGTCTTCACAGGAGAGTTGCCCCAGTCCTCTGACAATCTTTGTGGACAGGTTCTCTTCTGGACAGATCCACATCCTTCTTATCCTGGGGACCCCAGAGCTGGATGCAGCACTCCAGGTGGGATCTCAGAAGAGTAGAACAGAAGGACAGAATCCCCTCCCTTGCCCTACTGACCACGCTGCTTTGCATGCAACCCAGGGCACAGTTGGCTTTCTGGGCTCCTAGTGCACATTGCCAGGTCATGTTCAGGCTCTCATCCACCAGCACCCCAAAGTCTTTCTCAGGAGGGCTGCTCTTGATCTATTCATCCCCCAGCCTGTGTTGATACTGAGGGTTGCCCTGACATGGGTGCAGCACCTTGAACTTGGTCTTGTTAAACCTCATGAGGTTCCCATGGGCCCATTGCTTGAGCTTGCCCAGGTCCCTTTGGATGGCATCCATCCTTCAGGCGTGGCAACCGTGCCACTCAGCTTGGTGGTGTTGTCTGCATTCCCTGCAAGAGCTTACTGATGGCTCCTGGTCAACTTGGAGCCTCTGATCCCTGTGCACAGCATCTCACTTTCTAAAACTAGGGTAATATTTTCTCTCATTTTCCCTTCAAAATGCAACCATTTCCAGGGAGGGACCAACCTGACTATACACAAATAGAGTGCTGATCTCAATGCTGTTTCTAAGGACAATTGAAATACTAACCACAAAAATAATTCAGCAATATTTTCTGTGAGGCAAAGATACAACCAGTGAAAGCGTTGATGATTATGACCTATCAAGGAGCTCAACAGATTGCAAAAACCCCTCTTAAACAAGTTGCTTATGAGGTAAAACCTGAGAAATAGGCGGCTTTTAGGCAGGATACAGGACTCACACATAGTGTGTTCTTCACACACACCACTTACCTGAAGGAGTACTTGAGATATTATTTTCACTGCTTCTTGTATAAATGAGAGCCAAGAATCTTGCTTAGAGCTGGCTTTTAATAATGGGCTGCAGTTTTCATGGTATATAAAAACTGAATTCTGATGAAGAAGGAAGCCCAATTAAATACAGACGCCATGCTAATGACAAGGTGACGGATGAATGACTAAGATAGATTTGAACACACCCAGGCCACACCTCAGGACACTTGCAGGAGAAAGCCTGCTGCTGAACATGGGAAAGCTACCCTATGATTGGAAAGAAAGCAGAGAAAATCAACACAGTTTCAATTTCCATGAATAATGTGAATGTCTGGACACTGAGAAGAAAGTCCAAATTTTTCTTTCATATGTTTCCAGTTTCAAGCCATGACAGGAAGGAAGGTAAATGAAAGGGTAACAGGTCTAGACCCAGCTGTATAATATCTGTATTTGATGAAAAATCTTCAACAACCATAAACAAGGACTTATATTGTAATTATAAGCAGAATATTGATTTACAAATAGTTTAGCCTTTTTTTGAGTTTTGAAGATTGGACTATTTCTATGTTGCATGTGTTGAAGATATGATATGGATAGTGAACAGGGAATTTTCTCACTTACATTGGGGACTTTTCTAAAGTTTCCACAGCTCTTACACTACTAACACTGAACTGTTCATAGGTATTTAAGCCCCAGCTGGCAAAATTTAATGTAAATACATCTGCTTTGGGCCAAGAAATTGAAAGAAGTTTATTTGTGTAAGGTTCCTCTCTCTGCTATAGTAACCACTGATGGTACAAACAGGGTGTTCTACTGCATGAACACCTCAGAGACTCTCCTTAGCCTGTGCTAAACCCCAGATGCCAGGTGTGTATATACCTTCAAAGAGACAGAGGAATTTCTTAATTTGTTGTCTCATTGAAACTAAAGTACTTCCTCATAACCATAATTAAAAGGGAGGCAACAGAGACTGGAAAACAAATTTATATTAAGTTGTTATTTTCTGAACCTAGCAATACTTTCTCCTGAAACCGTAATAGGGGAGAGTGTGCAGCCTATGTAAACTGTAGGGTGTGATCAATGTGATTTAGGGCATCTGTTTCCTTATAATACTGTAAATATGATCTTTTATAAACAGTTCAGGTCTTGAGGAATCTCAAAAATTATTGTCTATTAAGTAGAGCACTGTTAGAGATGACCTACAGAGATAGTAAGCACTGCAAGACCTCTCCATTTAGTTACGGAACTTTTCACAGTTCTTTTAGTCCCAGGATTTCCTACCTACTATTACACTGCACAACAAGCAGGTTGAAGAATTCACCAAACTATTAAAGTTTGGGATAGCTTGGAGCTGGCTGGCATGCCCACAATTTCTGTTCCCACAACTATCTGAAGCATTCCTCCACCTGAGAGCCTCACCCTGACAGCATTTGTTTGGACAAGATTCTCACAGGCCCACAGTGTTTGAGTTAAATAGAACAGATTTGCTTATTTTAAGCTCCCTTAAAAAGACATTATAGGGGAACATAAACTCAAATAATTGTCAATCACCATCCCCAACACTCCAAAGGCTGAAGTGTTCTCTTCCTTCAATGTCTTTTTTTTTTCCCCAAGATCTTTCTCAATCTCTCAATCCTCTCTTTCATCACTCAACAAAACAGAGAATATGTTGTCCCCAGAATTCTGGTCAATGGTTCCATAACTTCCAGTCTTTCCCTTCTCCTTAGGCAGCAGATTAAAAGTCACATTTTGTCTACATTCGCTCTTCAAGGACCTGTGCTATATAAATGAATAAACACACTTTACTCTTCAGCATTTCCTGGATACACTTAGTGATACCTCACCTACTATGGGAAATCCATGGCTGTATGTAAATACATGCAACACTCTTGTAACTCCACAGCAAGCTTTTCTTGAATTAGGTCACTATTTGCAAACCCAGCAGTCGTTTGTCAGAAAATAAAATACTTTATTTAAGGAACAAGGCCAAAGTCGCTGTGACTTGGCAGCTCTTCTCTCTCCTGCCCAGATCCCCACCTTTCTTTCCATGAAGAGGATATAGGGAAGGATCCCACCCAACTTCTGTTTCTTCTTCTGCAGAGGATTCAACAGAGCCATACAGTATAGAAACATAGAATCATAGAGTCATAGAATGGTTTGGGTTGGAAGAAATCTCAAAGATCATCTAGTTGCAGCCCTCCTGCCATGGACAGGGGCACCTTTCACTACACCAGATTGCTCAGAGCCCCATCCAACCTGGCCTTGAATACTTTCAGGGATGGGGCATCCACAACTTCTCTGAGCAACAGGTTTCAGTGCTTCACCACCCTCACAGTAAAGAATTTCTTCCTAGTACCTAATCCAAATCCACTCTCTTTTAGTTTGAATTGGTTTACTTATTGCTTCTCCTCAAAGCCCAGGGATTTATTTCTCCCATGAAATTAGCTGCTTTTCTCCTCAGCAAATCCTTTGGTTAAATACAACTGTCCTGCTCCAAAAAAAAACCTCCAAAAAATCCCTTCATTTTCCTCTTCCCAAGAGGTCTGTGAAACGCTGTCCCACAATTAATATCTTTGGCAATTTCAATGGCTTGCTCTTGCAAATTTTCTTTGATTTACCTTTGGTGACATTTTACAGCTTTTAAGTTTATGTCTGCTAAGAAAAATTGCGTGTTATTTTTTCTTCCTAGTTTAAACAATCTCATTGTCCTGTAGACAGACACTAAGGCTGTTGGCTTTCTAGTGTCAGTCCTTACTCCAGCTCTTGACATTTTAAGTAAATGTGGAGGCAAAAATACTGCAGAGAAATCCCCTACATTCAAAGTGAGATGGCCACCAAGAGAAAAGTCCCTATATTAAATTAATAAACCATACATAGACAATCATTTCAAGAATACCTTAATTCCTTTTTCTTACTTCCTCTCTCCAGCTTTGACTTCCCTTTTGAATGGCTTTCTCAAAATAAACAAAACTAAAGAGTTTTTTGTCCTTCACAGATACTCAGACTGGTGGAAATTCCAAAGTTTTCAATTACATTAGAAACATGCACCTGAAAAAAGTGCTTACTCAGGCACCAGACACTAGCAATAAATCTCAAGGCATCTCATGTCAAAGAAACATCAACAGCTGTTTTTTAAAGAACGTGCAGACAACATGTTCTTTACAGCATTGCTCTGTCAGCACAAAAAAACCAGAAACCAAGGAAGAGGATGACAGTCATCATAAGAGGTCCTTTTTTTTTTTTTTTTTGTGAGGGGCACGATCAAGTGCTGAAGGGCTTGGTTAAATGTTATCTGAATACCATTAAGTATCAATTATCTAATTACTTTGGAATCAGGTGTAAGAATTTAGTTACCAACTATTTCTCTTGCAGTGTACTTGAAGTTGTTTGATCCATTAGCACTTGCCATGGGGGCAGGTGGGAAACATAAGAGATTAATCTGGACTTCAGCATCATACTTCCTGGAACTACTTCTACTAGACATGCAGTGACACCTCAGAGATTACCAGCTGATGAGGGCAATTAAGAAGCTGTGCCTCACAAAGCAAGTACTGCTTTCCATGTAGGACTGAAACATGAAAAGGAGACTTTTTACTGTGGGATCAAAGGGAAAATAAAACTAAGAAAACATCTGTGAGAAAGAAGGGCTGAATCTTCCCACTTGGGAATTAACCCTAGATAGCCATGTTGTGCAACAGATCACTTCTTGATGCCAGAACTGAAAGCAAGACAACTGGGGCAGTGAAATGCTGAGAGGTGCAGGCCTCTAGACTTCAGGCTAATTATCATGGTGTGGCTGTGCTACTGCTCAAACGTGGTGATTGAGCTCTACACAGCATGCTGGTTGCTCCCTTAGAAGTCCCTGCAAACAGCTATTTTACAGAGTAAACATACTCTGGGAAGTAAGCAAATCTAACTCATGATGCCTTGTGTGACAGCCAGCCCAGGGCAATGCAGACCTTACAATATGAAGAAAGAAGCAGAAATGTAATTGATTATATGACTTTGGAAGAATTTACAAACCACAGCAGCTGTATTAGCATAGTAAGGTCCTCGTCCTTTCTGACTTCTAATGCAAAAGATTTTTTTGTAGAAGCACTACACAGTGTTGCACCAGGAGATGAATTACTGATAATTAGAAAACAGAGAGGTCTTTGCTTGTTGTAAATTGGATCCTGGTGCATAGACCCATTTGATGATTAAAACTCTAAAATTGCAACTAAAAAACTTTGGGGAGTGGAAATCACACAAGTGAAATTCAATAAACTGATGCACAGGGAAGAAATATGTGAATTACATGTATAGATAAATAAATTGAGGAGAAAAAGTGTATTCCTTCCTGAAAGCAGGGTCTGTAAAAATACGTTATACCCTTGATCTTCAGTCTCAGGGCAATGAACTCATTGGAAAGGGAAATGAAACAAAACAACTGAGCAAAAGCTTGAGCATGTGTCCTTGAGCGAAACACTCCATGGAATGCAGATTATATCTGAGAGTTGACCTCTCGATAGGACATACTTTGGACTTAAGTGAACATACGTCTTAGCAAGGCACACTTTACACTTCACAAGAAGCAGCTTCTTCCCTTTGAAAGGATCCATTTGAACATTTAATCACACTTGTTGAAAAAATAATGTGGGTTTTTTTCCCAAAGTATTATTGTCACTCCTGTGAAATAGCCTTAGGATGAAATATTACAGCTACACGTGGTTGTGGTACTGGTCCATTACACCAACTGTATCAGGAGTTATGCTATTTCCAGCTGTGCTTTTTCAACTATTTGCCATTGTAGTCAGAAGACTGAACTCCATTATATCAGCTCAGACAGACTGAAAAGTTTAATTCTCATCTGGACTTTGCACTGTTTAGCAATCAGCAAGCAAACGAGCAAAATGGGATTTGTCAGGTGCAGATATTTAATTTAGCAGAAAACAAACAATCTGAATACTTTTAATGTCTTTAAGCTGTAGCCAAGGAAACATTAGTCCTCTAAAGAAATAAAATTGTTTATTTGGGATGTTGAGTGCATCCCTCACTTCAAGATCATGATGAAAATCACACTTAGAAATTAATGATCATAATGAGCACATGTTCAGTGGTACATGGAGATCATAATTGAAGGACACACATATATGCTGAGGTTTAAACAACAACCCCAAATTCTGAAAGAAAAAGAAAAACTATATAGGATTTGCTGCTCTGCCTAAAAATGTTTCTGTTAGGCAATGTTGACAGTAGCAAAGAAAATGAGCTCTAGGACAATAAACAATAGGAATAAATAGTAATGATATTGGAAGAGGGAGCTACATGTCCAGAAGACAAAGGACCTCAAAGGTGCACTGAACTTGGCTAGTCAGGTAACTAGTAAACTCTTTCTGGGTGACTGGATCTGTTTGCAGCATGGCTAATATGTCTGAGGGGGGAAGAATAGGTCTAGTGATGAAAATTGTACTTATAATAGTCCAACTCAGTGGACACAGAAAATGTGGGGTAACACCAAACAAGTAATGTGAGTTATAACTGTGGTACTAAATGAAACGGGAATTACCTTCATCATAATTGCCATGTAACAAACACTAGATGATGTATGTCCCAAATGATTCAGCTCAATTATTTAAAAAATGCTTTTTTTTTTACAGTTATCTGTGAATATCTTCATAGATTAAATATGCCTTTAAACCTGTTTGGAAGCAGAGAGATTATAACTGCATTGACACTGGGCATGGGAAAGCTGAGTGAGTGACTTAGGATGCTCAGTAGAGACATGATCAGCAGCACAGCATGGCTGCTGTGCTTCCCACCACACTGCTGGGAGGAGGACTCAGTATCCTTACTCTGGACATATCCATTGCTCCACAAACAGTATTTCAGATCTATGCATAGGCACCACTTTTTCTTGCTGGGCACTTTCCTCTGTCACCTCCCCTATGTGCCAAGTGTGTTCCTGAGCACATGGGAATATGTGGGATTACCAGAAAGGTGAATGGGCTAGGAAAATTCTGAAATATCAGAAGGGGAGAGACATACCTTCTAGAGAAAGAGAACAGTAAGAAAATATAGTAAATTTGTTTTCCTCAGGTCACAGTAAGACTGAAACCTCCCACAGACACGTGCCCCTTCTTCTCCTTCAATCAATGTATAAGCCAGTCATTGAAGAATGTATATATTTTAGATCTATGTATATATGTATTTTAAAAGTTGCTTAATAATGGGCTGTGGCCCATTGAAAGGAAAGGAAAAATGCAACAGTTGCTCAAGAGCTGTTAAGTGAAGAGACACTTCAACAGCTACTAAAGCAGGAGGAGCTTTGGCAAATGCAGAACAGAAAAAGAAATAAAGAAAATTGCATTTTGGACTCATCTGGTGGTGGCTGCTGCTTCCTGGAGACGTTCTCATTCAAGCAACCTGCTGACAGTAAGTGCCCTCCCTCATCCCAGATTTCAGCAGGCTCTGGACTGGGTCCCTGCTGCAGCTCCTCCTGCACTCCCCCTGGCTGCCTGGCTGTCTGCAGGGCAAACTGCAGGATCCCAAACGCTTTGCAGGATACCAAAAAGATGTTGAGATTTTACAATTTGCCTCAGCTGTTCACAGCCTGAAAGCCTGCAAGGCTGCATCACCTCTACTTTTGCTGCTGAAGGACAAAATCAAAGGCAAGTTCGTTGAAGTCAGCAGTGAAAACACCTATTGTTACTGTTCTCGAGCCTTTTCAAGGGAATCAAGTTGCAATCTCAGGAGTTTCCATCATGTAACACAAGTTTTATTTACAGTTTTGCCCATTGCAATAGTTTCCAGAGCCTATGGGATTTAGAACAGGTTACTGCAAGATAAGCAAGGCAGGAAGTTTGTAGGCACCAGCTACTCTCCGATAAGCTCTGATAAGTATACATGCTCAAGTCCTGCCGTAAAAATGCACTAATCTCCTTTTCTTTCATTTTGGTGCAGGTTACCTTTCATTTATTGCAGGATAACAGTGGTCACTCATACAAATATAAATATGACAGATTCCAATGAAGCAGATCCCATACTCCAGTGCAAACAGTGCAACACAGAAAAAAAGCAGACGGCAGATCCTGTTTTTGTGGTGAGATCAGTTCCAAGATTACTGTATTAGTTTTTACAGGCTCCTTGAGGAAATGGGCTGTATATTACATATAAAAAGGTATGGCTGTGCTATTCTTCACATCATGTCATTATTAATATGTATTTCTAAATAACTCCAAATACTAAAAGACACATTTTGTTCTTGTCCTCTGCCAGTTTTAAGGTACTTATCCAATGGTTTTGGAAGCTTAAATGGATTCCCTTCATACTTCCTCTAAAAATACCCTTCCATTTTTTGCGCTTTTTAAAAAGAAAACCTGAGCTTGCCAAAAAACACATTCTCCAGATAGAGCAGCCATTGTCAGCAGTCTCTGCAGTTTGGCTCAACATGACAAATGTTGGTGGTAAGGTATAATGCAAGAATGTAATAATGTTTTCAGAGCCTATGTCCCATTTTCAAATGTGAATGAAGTTTTAAATGTCAGATTTTCAAAGGTATTTAGCATACAAAGAAATTTAAGTTTTCATCAGCATATATGCAGGCTTGTAACCAATTTGAGCCATTAGAAGCAAAGAACTGCTATTTTTATATGCATAAACATTTTCAATACCCCATTCCCTGAAAACTACAGTTCTAATGCTTTCAAAAAATGGATTCACAAACATGAAAATATTTTAATTGAGATTTTTCTTTCTATTTTTCAGAAGTAAAGGAGAAAAAAATAAAAGAGAAAGGAAATCTGAAGTTACAAGTACAGTTCAGTAATTAGGTACCCACAGATGATAGGGTTTAAGGATTAAGCCATAGTTACAGATATTTCAGCACTAACAATGGGTTTGATTGGATTTCTTTTACTATATTATATAATTTCTGCTGTCCTGTTTCACAAACCAAATAATATTGGGCAAGTGTAATAAATATATGCTAAGGGGAAACAAAGTGAAACCACTGAAAAGCTGAGTGGCAACAAGTTAGAGTGAACAACAGAAAAATAAGGTAAAAGAAGGAGGGGAGAAATAGAAAAAACAAGGGTCTTTTGAAAAATAGAGTTAAATATGTTAGCTAATTCACACAGTCCATTTTATATCTCTACAAAAGAACTTAAAACCATTCATAGTCCTGTTATTTTCTTTCTTAAAATCTAATGCAGAACTTTGAAGAAGGAGATAAAAAATCAACCTCTGTTTTAGATGAAGTTTCTCCAAATCTCTCATTAATTCATGAAGTATAATAATAACTGCATTCCTTGTCTTCTTGCAATAACTGAATAACTCAATGTCTCTAAAACATGTAGAAAAATATTTTAGTAAAATGTGAACATAAAATACTATTTGTCTAAAATCTCTTCCTAAAATTCTTGTGGACATTTCACCCCACGAGGGAGTTTCACAATAACAAATATGCTACACTACACGCAAATGCAAATAGACTTTGCCTCTTACTAAGACGATACTGAGTTCTGGGTTGCCAGTAATACCCTTCTAAGCTCCCTTTCTCTTTGTTGCAACCCATGGCAAGAGTGTACCACACAAACAAGTTGCTAAGAGATAACACTGATTGTGAAATTACAGTACATAGCAGCAACTTCTCTCAGATGCCCATGTGATTCCAGCCCCACTGAGGATAATGCAGTTTGCACCTCAACAGATGGGTGGCAAAGACCTTACATACACCATAAAGAGAAGCCATTGGGTGGAGTAGGTAACATGCTGTAAATCCACACCCTCACTTGCTTTGTGGTAATTTGTCCATGAAGGTATCCTTTGGGTTGCCTGGAGATGGATGTTCTTTTCCTGTTCAAAGAAAACAAGGAAACTATGCCTGATGAATGACAAAATGAAATGTTTATAGAAAGTGCAAGACACTTCACTTGCTAATAAGTGAAAAGTTAGAAGCTATAAGTGAAAATTTAGCTCTAGGCAGGCAGCTACTTATAACTAACTTATATCAGTATATTCTCTTCCATTCTTGTAAAATTGAAAACCTATTTTAATATCTTCTACTAGAAAGCCACATTCTGATTTTCAAAAATAGTTGTTAGATTACGAAACAGTTGTGGACTCAGAAGTCCCTAGCACGAAAGAGAACATATGAGGCCCATGATGCTCTCCCCCCCAAAAAATGAAACAAAGTATACCCTGAACAACCAAGCACTACCCTCTGTAGTAAACCAAGTTTATGATACTGGAACTCTGTTAACTAGGCAGGCTATATTTTATTTTTCTTATGATTTATACTTATATTTATCATATAAATGAGTCAGCACAAATAAATGAGAGAGTACTTTTTATTTGCTTGGGATTTGAGAGCTATGTTTTTATACTAAATCTCACAGTTCTAAAAAAAGGCTTTGTTTTCCAAACATAGTTGTATTTGTAAGTGAAAGATTACCAAATTAATATTGCCATGCACAAAATTAGTATGTTTATCAGCATAGATGTTCATGCATCTGTGGACTAAACTCACTTTGCACTGAACTTACCTGCAGCCATGTTTTGCTGATACACACAGTTCAAGTTACATTTAGTTGATATTTATTTATAAAAACAGACCAGATTTAAAGATCAAAATCCAGTGGCCAGGCTTTTGACAGCATGATTCTTTAGATACCTTTTACCCTTGAAACAGCAATTACCTCATCTCAGTAAGTGTTGCTGGAATCATCTTAAATTTTAAAGGATATTTTTATGTAGAAAATAGAGTAGAATCATAGAAAGAAACCTCTCCACATGGTTTTGGAGCGATGTCTTACTTTGCTTTAGCTACTCTTCTTACTTAAGATGTCTCAGATCAAAGATATACCCTGTAGAGTATTACATCAATTAGTAGCTCAAAGGAAGAGGAAGTCAGGGGAAAAAAGTAAGAGGGAGCAGAGAGGGATTAGCAGAAAAGTAAAAGAGTATTTATTTGAATACCTGAATCTTCCAGCCCACACAGTCTTAAACTGGCTGACTAACTACATCAGTACCTTCACCTGCTACCTTGAATTTTTTCATGAAGATTAGCTTTTTATGCTCCAAGAACGCTCCCATTTTGTGACTTGAAAAGCAAACAGATGTCTGGTCATTCAGGAAAAATCATTATGCAACAATGCAGTGCAAAATAACCACTTTGAACTACACAGTGATCTTTAGTATGGAAGGCCAAAGAGGACAACACCTTCTGTGACCTCAACAAAGCTACAGTCATCTACTCTGTGTCAATACAAGGGCATAAAGCAACCAGCACAGAGCCAAATTAGTCTACAGTTAGACAGGCAATCCCTACATATAAGGCTTGGCTCTATCTGCCTCCCAGTGCCGGAGTGACAGACACACCCACATCAATGACTGGAGAGAGATTTACTTAAGTGAGCCACGTAGGGCCAGTAAGGCAGGATAGGATACAAGAGCACAGTGTACATCCCTCCATACAAAACTCTGTAACTATTTGAAGAAGTTCCTATTAACCTCTTGCTTCATCCTCAGTACCACCCTGAAGGAATGTGTTTATGGCAGAAGTTAACAGGCCTGCCCACACCCTTGTCATGGGAGAAGGCACAGCCCAAGGAGCATGAAAAGAGGTCAAGCCGCAAGATAAAGCCCACAACAGAAACAAATGGCTAAAATATGTGCCAATGCCGACTTCAAAGGAGTTAAAGCAATGTAAGGCACAAACAACATGAGGCCCAAAGATACCATCTGATGTAGCAAATGTCCCTAACTTGCCTGTTGGCATTATGGTAACAGCAGAAGTATGTCATATGCCTCCTAACACAAAGGAACACAAGACTGCATGATTCTCACTGATAACTCCAGTGATAACTCCAGACCTATAGGACTCAGGTGGAGATCGATGTGTACCTGGACAGCTTGGAAAGCAGTGCTTCCTCTCCTTGTGTGCTCCAGTCTCCATCTGCTTTTATCATCCAATCTGTCCTGATCTCCATCACACTTCCTCATCTCTTGCCTTCTACCATGCGTAACTTCTCACTGTCCCTCAGATTATCCCCTCACTTGAGCTTGCTTTGACCACTCCTATTATGAAAACATCCCACTTCAGCCAGCTTGTTCCATCAGTATCACTCCATCTTCTTTCCATTCTTAAGCTCTTTGAACACAACCTTCATAGTTTCTACCTGGGGCTTCTCTTTGCAGCTGAAGATGTTTTTACCAGAATATTTAATAATTCTTCTATAGCCAAGAAGTGCATCAGTAACTTGTGATTTATGGGAAAGGAGAGAGGGAATCTGTGTACAACATATAGATTCTAGTTGATGTTACACAGGTGTTAAAAACTCTTGAATCATGGAAGACCTCATTATATGGGGAATTCACCATTTGTTTACAAAGGCTGCATCAAATCTCTCCCAGACAAAGCACAATAATGAGTTGTTATAACTTTAATGATAACCTGTTCAAAGACCTCTGACACAATTAGTTGGATGAAGTCTAAAGAAAACACCTGAATAACTACTCTGCATGAAATGCAGAGCAGAACAAAGGAAACCAGGCCTTCAAGGAAGGAAATTGTATTCAGAAGCTGGATAGAGTGACATTAGTAATGAACAGGAAGCTTGGGCAGGAGTGATGTTCTGTATGGCTGCAGGAATTTAGCCTTAAATAATTACAAACTAAGCAAAATATAAGGGACACAGCATCTCAAGACTTGAGGAAAAAGACAGTTTTGTTCTCCTTGAATTTCTAGGACTTGCTGTTTCTTTTCTGACCTTAAATTTTCCTTCTATACATGCCTCAAAGACATCCTGTAACTAAGCCCAGTTGAAGCTTTTGGGCTACTCGCCAAACTGATAGCTGAGGTCACAACCACTTGGGCTTTCATGAAACAAATCTTTGAGGAATCTAGTCAATTCATCACCCTTCAGTTTTATGCCTTCAATCAAACTTGTTCAATGCAGGACATCTCCATAGTTCATTAGCCTGTTGAACTGCAGCTCTTTATCTTCTCTTCAGAACCTGTCTAGTCTTTCTACTCCCTAAGTCTCTCATTTGGTGTCAAAGGACAGCTCTTGCCCCATTATTCCCATGTTATGCTTTCAAACAAGAACTTTCATGTATTCTCCCATCTTAGCATCAATGTTTTGAGGGAGTTACCTCTAATTATTGACACAGCCATTTAGCCATAAAGAAAATAAAAAATTATTCTATAAGTACCTTGGCAACAAAAGGCTAAGGAGAATCTCTGTCCTTTATTGGATGTGGGGGAAAACATGGGATTAAGAAAACATGGGAATGAGGAAAAAGCTGAGGTACTCAGTGCCTTCTTTGCCTCAGTTGTTAATATTCAAGCCAGCTGGTCTCAATGTACCCTTTATCCCTCTCTACAACTGCCTGAAAGGAGGCTGTAGCCAGCTGAAGGTTGGCCTCTTCTCCCATATATGAAGTGATAAGTCAGGAGAAAATGGTCTCAAGTTGCTCCAGAGGACATTTGTATTGGATATTAGAAAAGATTTCTTCACTGAGAGGGTTGTCAAGCATTCGAAAAGGCTGCCCATGAAAGTGGTTGAGTCACCATCCCTGGAGGTATTTAAAAGATGTGTGGATGTGGCACTTAGGGACATGGTTTAGTGGTAGACTTGACCATGTCAGTTTAGTGGTGGACCTTGATCATAAGGATCTTTTTCAACCTAAATAATTCTATTACTTAACTATTCTTTGTTAAATATTCCTTTTATTTTCCTTTGTTATGATGCTTCCATGGTGGAGAAGAGAGATTACTCTGCTCATAAGGTTGTGATGTTCACTCTGGGAGAACAGTGCCACTCACACTAGTCAGAAGAGTCTCATTGCTGCCTCTGCTGCTCATCAACCTGCCTACGTTCATCTTTCTTCTTTTCTCTGATAAACTAAAAGCTCCTAGGCACAGGTTTTTGTTTGTATTGGTGATTAGTGATGTCAAAACCAATTAGTGATGAGATACCACTATACAGTAAAAGATGCAAGGCCCAAGGAGCAACTATTTTGAGCTGGTATGTTAAATACATACGGCACAAGAACCATGCCTGATTTCAATGAAGATAGAAAGGGAAATTGCTGATACCAATATTACAAGATGGCATCCTTAAGCACTCGAAAGCAGTAACAACATCCAGATGAGCAAGTGTCTTTGTGATTCATTCCTACCTGCTTGTTGATAAAGAATATTACAGGCTACTATTTTGTTTCTCACCTTCTCTGCAAAACATCAGTAAGGATTCCATCCTCACTAAGGCTTGACAGTGAGTGAAGGACAGCCAAAGAAAACATGAATGTGAGTTCTTACACTGCTGCAATGGACCTCCAAAAGGACCCTGACTTCTCTGCACTTTCTCCTCTGTGGTTTGAAAAATATTTTTTTATTTCATGTATTACACTTCTACTGTTTTCCATGTGCATGTAGATGGGATGTCATAATATCCTTGTCCTACACAGCACTATTTTCTCAGATCTTTCCTACATTTTCCATCTACTTAAGACAAAGCTTGTTTAATGCGTGGTCTTATTATAATGAGCTTCACATTTGCATTCCTTTCATTTCTTGTTTTTCTAATTTGAGAACCTGCCTAAAATTAGGTTACAAATTCACTGGGTCAGATATTTTACACCTCTTTTGACAAGTGCTTTGTGCAAATTCTAGGCAAATGGTAAACAGCAATCGCCACCTTAATACTAATAAATGCAAATTAAATTCTGCTCCAGGAGCTCTTCCCTCAGAATAGTAACTGTTAAAATTTATGTAGTACTACTCCCCCACCCCAAGACTGCAAATACATTTGTTAATTAATTGAGGCCGAATGACAATGCCATAATTAGCCAAGCCCAGGTTGTTCTTAATGGTGATGGGGCTACCAACAAAATGAAGGCATCTATGATTCCAAGAAAGCATCCATTTCTGTTTCACTGGATGGAATGAAAATATTATTTATGCACAAAATGACTGATCTTATGACAGCACTAAGTCTATCCAGAGCTGGACAGAACACAGGAAATCAACAGAAAGAGCTGGCATCTTCACTCAGCAACTGGCAACCACTACATGTGATCTATAGAAACAATGTCTAAAGAACAGGGCAAGGTTCAGTTATTTTAGCCTTTCATAAACAGAGGCACGACACACAGGGATCTGCAGCCTGACTATTGTGTGTTGTACGTATCGTATAGATATTGAGTTACAGCTGTTAAGGAACCCTACATCATTCAGGATGAACACTAATCCTATCACGTGCTTGGAATCTTGCAGAGAACAGATTCATCATTCCTGCTTTGTTAACCATAGCCTACCAGTGACCATCTATGCCAGGGAAGTCCTTTATTTTTCATGTACATTTTCTCTTAGGCGGTTATGAGACCAAATAACCAACAAGCTAATGAGTCTTATCACTTTTAAGAAAGCATGCTCTTTGCTTACAAAGCTGATTGCGTCAAATCAGCTATATATAGCTAATTGCTCTATAGCAAATACTAATCAAATTAATCATCTGCTTAGGGCACCACAGTCTCTGTAAGCACTATACTCCATGGCAACAGTGTTGTATTGTCACTGTGCTGCCTCCTGAAGTGAGTCTATGCCAATCTTACCTAGGATGTAACAACTACTACAAATAAGGAATACTGCAAAAGTTTGGAGACAATGGGAGTGATTCAGTTCTGAATTTCTCACCAATACAAAAGATACAGTCTGCATTAGGGAGTAATACTGCCAGTTGTGCTGTCATCACTTTATACACTATCCTTGTGTTTGGTGTATGCATGATTACACAGGTGACAAGGAAGGTCATGTTACTATGCTACTGCAAAAAAAAAGTTTCCTCTGCAGGGACCTTTTCTCAGTGTCACAAACAAACTAACCCAGGACTGCCCATTCACTGTCAGCTATGTGCAAGCCTCCCATTTAGAATGACTTTGCTCAAAAACCTTGATGTGGCACACACAGGAGCTGTACATCTGCCCAGGGAAGGCACAGGTGCACACAAGTGGCTGACATTTCCTGTTTCCTAGCTCATCCATCCATCCATGCAAACCTGTCAAATCCCAGGAGTATCATTATGGCTATAACAAAAGGTTAAAATTTGTCTTATGCCTTAGACTGTTGAAGTTCAAGGAAAAAAAATTACCTAAAGCCATTAAACAACTTCTGATTAACTCTTGTGGCTAGAGTGATCCTCTAGGCTGATTAGGAGGATCTTCTCATCTGCCACAATGTCAGAAAAGACATCCATCACATGTCTTACCTGCCTCTGCTCTACCAGAGAACAGCAAACTGGAAGCTGCAAGCAAGCCATGTGTGCCTTGTCCAGGCTGCTCCTAATAATAAGAATTATCCCCAGGGGTGCCATTTTTAACAATCCTTACATATTACCTGTAGCTCTGTAATTTGATCTTTCTTTCTGGTCTTTCAAATAGCAAAATCATTCAGAGATTTAAGAAAAAAATCAAAGTCTTGCTGTCATTGGCTTACAGAAGTTCAACCTTTTCTGCTCAGTGCTGTAACGATTGACTGCAGAATATGTCATGATATGGGGGGAAAAGACAATAAATGTTGTTAAAGAGTCTTATTTTCATGTAGGTTGAAATCATGCATC
Source organism: Corvus brachyrhynchos (assembly GCF_000691975.1). NCBI lineage: Eukaryota > Metazoa > Chordata > Aves > Passeriformes > Corvidae > Corvus > Corvus brachyrhynchos. The sequence continues at coordinate 5,750,750 of NW_008237222.1, forward strand.
AAATGCATCTGGCATTTTAAAAGCTTGCAATTCTCAGCATCTCCACTGCTGATATTATCATCAAAAGCCATGAAACAAGTCAGGTCTGGTGATAAGAGCTATGCCTGTCACAAGTGAAGCACAATACAGTTATCAAAGCACCAAATCACTGCCACCACCAGCTGATGTTTATCTTGGACACACCAAAATTATTTAAGCAAACAGACCTTCTGAGCTAACCACCATGCCCAAAATTAAGCGAAATATTTTGCATGCACCTACTGAAAAATAATCTACTGAATACCCTCTGTCTACCAAGGAAAATGAACTGACTGAATATAAACTATATGCACCAGAGGTTCATTTGTGCATGAGAACAGTTAAAGATTAATCTATTTGCAGTTTGTAAAGTATTCTTTGTATACTACTTTGCCCTATTTGTCATAATGTTTCACATCTTCTCTAGCTGTAAGGATAGCAGAAACAGCATATCTTGCTGCCTATGTGGAGAGCTGCACTGGGAAACTGCAGGAAGAAAGATGATCTGTAAAGCAGTTTCAATGGAAGCATTTCCCTTTTGCCCTGTTCTCAGTTCTTTCCTTCAGTAGAAGAAGGTATTTGGCCACTTTCCCAACATCTTAGCATGTTCTGAATGCCCCTTTTGCTTCCCAGAGGGTGAAAGGAGATGCATCTACATCCTGCCACTACCAGGTGAAAGGATGATACTTGCCTCCAGCACAGAGCTACAACAACAGTCTTCATTAGTGAAAAAGAGGTTTTCTATAGTGATTTGCTGCAAGAACATGAAACTACAGGTGATAAAGAAGTACAGTAGAGGCTTAGCGAATGACCTGGCCTGAACAAACAGAAAATCAGCAAACATTCCCAGGAGAAAGTAGACTTTTAAAGATATGCTGGAGGATAAGAAGTTCACTTGTCTCTCACCACTCATTCTATGTGTGATACAGAGCCTTTTTGTGAAGCCAGTATCTGATCTGGCAAGACAGATTAGACCACAACACAAATGCAGAGACAATAGTGAAGATGCTGATCACACACATGTGGTTTGACTGCCATTTGGATAACCACACTGTCACAGAATGAATGAATAATAGAAGCTGGACTGTACATGAGGAATCCTGTTGTCACCAACAGGTCTCTCAGTTTGCTCCCAACAGCCTACTGGTAACTAGTGTAACTAATATGTGGCACCACTGTCAGCTTGCTGCGCTTCGACCATTTTTGAAGTCCAGGAGAGAGGGGATACACAGGATCAATGCAATATCTGCCTTATGATGCTCACAGTTAAAATTATGTTCTGGATACCCTGCTCTCCTGCATCTTAAAACAAATGCTTGTACATAGACCCACCCATATTGCCCACTGTTGCTCAGTTTTGCTTAAGATCTCTTGGTATTTGCTGTACAGGATGTAGGTATATGTGCATTCCTGTATACAGACACACACACATGTATATACTTCCTACTGCACTTCCTATGAGTTCTGCTGAGTATTTTTGCAATGTTCCCCTTCTTACTCCCTTTTGCAAGCACTTTTGTTGCATACAGCACAGATGGGACTTGGGGATTTCCTGTTCAACAGGAACCTCCGGGTGGAGCAACACTGTCGGCAGCGGTACGTCCTGTTTTCTCTCCTCCTTTAGGCGTAGTCCCATCACTGATTATCTACAAGACTTTATCACTGTGATTCCTAAACTCTAGCATTGCTCATCTGCAGGTGACTTACATACCTGCAGCTGCTGGCTCTTTGGTGTCCCGCTGCACAACTGTTCTAACCAGAAAGTCAAGCACTGTTTGACCTTACTTCACCACTTCAGGAGCACTTGGAACAAATGCAATTCTCCCTTGCTCCCTGGATATATTCACTGAGGGAAGGACATTCCTAGGGAGGGTCCGGTTCCTGAGATAGAGAAACTGTCCACCTCATAGGAGCCATCACAGGCATGGAGGTTGGTGGTACTAAGGGGCTGAGACAATAAAAAAATTGTGGGAGCACTTTCTGCACTTCTGACTTGGTATGTCCTTTCCCTCCAGGACTGTCTGTTAGCTTGCTCCATGTATAATGCTCTCCATGTCTCAGACCTGCTCAACAAGCCCCTCTTCCACCCTCATGCACTTTTCCTCTATGCTGAATCACAGAATGGTTGAGGTTGGAAAGGTCCTTTGGAAGTAACTATGTCCAACCTCCCTGCTCAAGTAGGATCATCTAGAGAAGCTTAATAGGGACTGTGTCCAAATGGCTTTTGAGTATCTCCAAATTATCTCCAATATCTTCTTTACAACTACCCTTTAGCTATTTACATACATTGATGAGATCCCTCTCTGAGCCATGTCTTCTGCAGGCTGAACAATGCCATCTCCCTTGGCCTTTCCTTACAGGAGAGATGGTCTACTCCCTCAGTCATCTTCCTGGCCCTTTGTTGGACACTGTTCAACAGCTCTAGGTCTCCCTTGTGCTAGGGAACCCAGAACTGTTCTCTAGTGTGACCTCACCAGAGACGAGTAGAGGGGAAGGATAACCTCCCTTGACCTGCTCTCTCTCTGTCCTTCCTTGTTCCATACACTCCCTCTTATGTGATCCAGCTTTTTCTCATTATCTTTGTGTCTATCTAAATCCTCCTTAAAGACATTTGTAGAACTAGTATGCTGTCAAACTTTCACCTTGCTTTTTGAAGGACAGTGAATTCTTCACAAACCATGAGAATTTCATATGCAAATAGTGATCGGATCTCAAATAACCAACTTTTCTTGATGCTAGGCAGTAAAAAGGTAACACAGTGTTTACTATGAACCTCCATCAAAGCCATTAATAAAACCAACCAGAAAAAAATCAACAGATTTATTTCTCGTGAACAACTTTTTTCCCTTTTTCAATGTCAGAAGTTCTTGACTGGTTTTACCAAACAAAAAAATAGATAAAAATAAGGATGCAATCTACCCCCTCTAGCAAACACAAACAATTCTTTTTTCTCAAAGATACAGAGTTCAGCACGAGAACAGCTATGTCTTTACTAATGCCCTCTCCAGAGCATTGACTTACATGGATGCATTACAGGCATCTACTTCCACAAAAGATAACTAGAATTAACAGCATCTAGCTGATTTCTAATTAGTATTGGGAGGTAATACAGATATTAGCTCCAAACTATTGTACACTTTAGTTATTACTGTACTACCACTGCAATAAACCTAGGAGGGTCCTTGTGACAAATACAGGCAATGAAAAAGCAGTAACCTGTACCAAAAATTGGTATTGGGGTACCTTGGTGTGGGGGTTGCACTAGATGATCTCCAGAGGTCCTTTCCAATCCTAACTACTCTGTGATTATATGAAAAAGCTTAGAAACAAGACTATGGCAGACAAGCCAGCAGGAAGACAAATAAACAAGCAGTAAGACAACATGTCAGCAGTGCAGCTGTTAGTGCCAGGCAGAGTATATCAATTCGTCTTAGCATGTATTTCTGGACTAGCAGTCTACCTTAAAAAGCATCATGAACTACTTTTGTTATGCCAAAAATATCTGCATTAATGCTTGAAGTACCTGTATTAACTAAAATGTATTGCACGTTGAAAGAGTTATATTATTAATCTCAGTTGCTTAAGTATAGTGACATTCAAGCATAAGCACATAGTATTTATAGCCACAGTCACTACAATATGCATGGCAGTTTTCTACCCTAATTAATTCACTAAGAAGCCTGTGATATAAGAAACAGAGCTTTAAAATAATATATAGAAAAAGAGGTTTAAAGGAAATCAAATATAATTTAAGATTAGATAGGTTAAGATTAGATCATAATTAGGCAAAATTGTTTATGGAGATTAGACATCAATAACAGACCAGGCGTGTACTTAAGAGCTAAGCTATGCAGAAGCATTTTGTGTGCTCACACCATGGGAACATTCAGAGCATGTCTAACACAAGATTTGTTTCACAACATAAACTTGTGTAGTTTTAAACACACCAGTAGAGCCTTAGATCAGGCACAGTTGTGTAAGAGGCTGTCAGATGAAGTACATTTTTGTGCTGCTGTAAGCAACTTCTGACTTGGAATCTACCATTACAAATTTTAACATTTCATATTAATTTTAAATTAGACCTGTAACTAGCATAGCCAAAATAATACTATATATAGATTAAACCTTAGAGCAATAGATATATAAATAAAAAAATATAAATGTTTAAAACAAAAAATTCAATAAAATACTGCATACATGAAGCTATTTCACTTTCACCAAAGTAATCAAATTTCTTTCAGAAAGGCTGTTGACTTTTAATTTTTTTCTCTATCCCCTTTATTTCTTTTTGCTGACTGAATGCAGCAAATGAGTTTTCAGGATTCATCCTTCCTTTTTCTTATTTTAGGCCAATTAAAGGTTTTGAATATTTTCTCAGCATTAGAATTCCCACCAAATATAAGATATTAGGGAAAATAAAGAAAATAAAAAATAATTTTAAAAGGTATAAGAATTGAGTGTTATAAAATTACTACTCCCCCTTACTACCCTACACCCTTTCCCAAAACAGAAAAGCTTTAAAATAAATCTCAAATATTTTAGAAAGTTCCAGAAGAAGAAAACTAAAATAAAGAGAAGAACTAAGAAAAAGAAACACAAAAGGGAAAAAGGGAAAGAATGGAAAATAAGCTCACATACTTTTGATAATACTTGCCCTATTATAGTAAGTGACAAAAAGAATATGAAGGAAACAAGATACAAAAATGTAGAGAATTCAAAATAACTAGAAAAATATTTTGCGAAATAAGATTACAAACTCTCTATTATCTACCATTTTGAATGAGAAGCACCTTCCAAATATATATTTTCTTTCCACCTTCAACATTTTGATCACATGTTTAAAAAAATAACTCCTGCCAGCACCTCAGAACTTTGGTTCCAGTGTTCCCTCTCTCTCCTTAGCAGGTAAATGGAGATGACTTTTTGCTTACTGCCAGTTCCATATAAACATCTCATTTTGTTGTCAGATGAAGGAGAGAAAACATTGAAAACAGGATTTGCATTTAACAGGCCTTGGTAGAGCTTGGGTTTGAAACAAGTCAGAGAATCATCAAGATTGGAAGAGACCCTCAGAGCCATCCAGTCCAACTGTTAGCCCAGCACCTCCATGGTCACCCCAAACCATATCCCCAAGTGCCACACCCAGACCTCCTGAACACTTCCAGAGATGGTGGCTCCACCGCCTCCTTGTGTAACTTATCCCAATGCCTAACCACTCTTTCAGGGGAATATACTTTTCTAATATCTAACCTGAATCTCTGTTGGAGCCATTTCTTAGGGCCATTTCCTCTCGTGCTTTCACTTGAGACATTATGATCATGAGCAAACAGGTGTAGAGTGACTGCAACCAGGAAGTTCTGGAAAGTCATTTAGCAAGGTTCATCCCTCTGTACCTAGGAAGACAGTTTTGTTGGTATTAGCTGGCTGGCTACTCAGATATAGAGGATTTCAGACCAGATATTCCATCTTGGATGTTTACTCTTCAATGTATATTCAGACAATAGCAGCAACAAAATAGTTTCACTGAAAAATCCCAGGCCAGTCCTTTGTTAAAAGCACCCAGAAATCCAGGGCAGAAATCCACTCTATCATGATCAGATAACTGATCATGATAGAGTGGATCAAGGCACCTTGATGCCTAAAGTACCTTTACTAAGGCTGTCATTTACAACTACTGTAAACCTGACCCAAAACCATGCAGACAGCCTCAAGTTACAAATCCAGCCGCGCTATAAGATATCCTGTTTCCCCAGATTTGCCCTGTGGCAGAAGCCTGGACAGCAGGTACACAGAGGCATTAAAGAACAGCTGAGACAGTGTTACCTGAAGGGGCAAACTCCTTAGTTACTCCTAAGAGTTTTCTAAATGGTGTTTGGATTCTCATGAGATTCCTCTTTTCAGTCCTTTCTTTTGAGTGAAGTGTCAAAGGCAACACCTTCCCAAAAGGTATCTTTGTATCAATCTCACACCACCCTCCGAATCTTATTGACTTATCAGTTTCTGGGAAAGACCAGAGCTCAGTTCATGGTCACTATAACTCCACACACTCCTTTACATATATGCCCTTGTAATACTTCAGCTGATTGTATCTGGATTAACCCCATGAATATACTGCACAAATGGTGCTGTGAGCATTACACTTGAGCCAAGTGTGCCATGAGTACCAGCAGTTCCCCTTTCATGTGTAAGGTGTGTGGGTATGCATGACTAATGTATAAAAACAATGCAAGTGCTCTGCAGCAGATTTAAAATGAAATTACTGTCTAGTCTGGATAGCCCAATTTATATTTATGGCCACATGGAAGGAGAAGGAAGGTGGTACTTTTAGATAGTCAGAAATTTTAAGAGCAATATTCACACTCCTTAGCAAAGATGGAATGAGTATGCCTTTGCCTGGAAATCAGCAGAAGCAAGAGGGGGGGAATCTTCCAGACCCTGCACAAATCCCTCCCTGCCCTACACCCCCATTCTTAATTACTCTTAATTTCCATTTTAATGCCAATGCCTCTGGCACCGCTGCTTCCTCGGGAACTCCATCTGCCTCCACTTCCCGCCAGCTCCTTGTATATGAAACTCCTTCCACCTCATGGACAGGGAAAGGCAGACACCCTCTTTTCATCTTAATCCCCTGTAGAGCACACACTGCCTTTTACTGAGCTTGCCAATGCAATCAGAAATGGTGCTGCACAACTAATAAAAATAATTATCAAGCTTTGATGATCATCCAGGATAGTTTTTATGTGTTTTCTCTCTCCATTTGCACAGTGAGTCTTGTAAGACTGAATTTAATTTTCCCTGCTTACTGTGAACATTTAAAAAATAGTCTCATCCATAAAAATATCCAAAGCCTTGCACTGAAAGGCTGTTCTCATGTTTAAGCCCAGTTTCGCCCATGCAGGATTTCGTGCAGTGCAGACTCTCTACAGTGTCACAATAGTAATTAAATTTGTACAAAATCCTTCATCCTCAAAGAATCACAAAGTGCCTTTAGACTTTAACAGCACTGAAATACACTGGAATGGAAAGTTGTTTTCCCATCCTTAAAACCCCATCACAAAATTAGGGATAAGGTTGGAGGTCAGTCTCAAGAGATGTGCAGACACTGTCCATCACACTGTGCTGTCAGAGCTCTGGCAGGAATCCCAGGAGAAACCTGCCTACCCAGACACACATCACCTCTCCAGCATAATGTGTCCTTGTGCCATCTACCAGCCACCCGAGACATCCACATCACCAAAGAGAAGTGATTTTTTTGCCTTCTTGCTTTTGCAGCTCCTGAAACAAATCAATTTTTTAATTCAAATTCTAATCTTCCACACCTGAGCCAAGTCAGAGTCACCTTCCAAGAGCTGTGAAGCAATGACACATCAGCTGAAGGATGTTGGCGTTAGTAGCATCCTCACCTCTGTGTTGTCTTTTTTTGGGGATTTTTGAGCTTCTCTGGAATGAACATCACTCCTAAGCACCTCCCCATTAAAGCCTAATCTCCTCCAGGACTGTGTTCCCAGTGACACACACTGGCAGAGGTCCTAACACAGCCCCCTCTAGCACTTGAGAATAAAAGAGCATTCAAGCTAGAATATGACTCAAACCCAACTTTGACATGTTTTTGGCTAAATCCTGCTTTCTCCACTGACTTCCATGGCCAGAGTGCAATATATTCATTACATAGAAAGAAATTAAAGGAATGGATGAAAGGTGATTATTTTGTTGGGGTTTTTTTATTATATGACATGATGTACTGTTTTCCCTGGTAAGAAATGTCCTCATTTAGCAGCTCATAACTGGATAAATGTCTGCCCAAGTAATATTGACTCACTACAGTTCAAAGGAGACTTTAAAAAATTTTGTTTATGAGAGAAGAAATTGGCTGAGAGGGTTTTTTTAACCCAAAAATAAGCAACTATTGATCAGCCCTTCAGTTAATAAAACATAAAATTGTTTCGAGACCTTGTGTTATTGTTCCAAGCCCTCCTACCAAAGCAACTTTTTTTATCCAATTACTGATGGCCTTTTACAGAATAACTAGGTTGAACTGTAGTTCCCTTTGTGTTGAATACCAGAATCAAACTAATCTTGTCACACTGACAAAATCAGATCTCAAACAAGGCCACTTATCATATCTAATTTTTATCTTCTTAGAATCTGCTCCTGTTGCAGGGCATGTCTTCAACCAGGTCATACAAAGGCTTCAGTCTTGTATTCGAAAGCAAATGTGCTGTGATGTTGTCTGGAAGGAACCCACAGTGACAAGACCTGGACGAAGCAAAGAGAGGGACAGAGACAGAGAGAAGATGGGCCATGATGGGTGATCAGCAGGGTGGAGGCAACACCTGAGAGGACAGGGAGGCAGCTGGCTGATCTGGGACTGTCCCCTTGCTCTGTAATACAGCCCTGTTTTGCAAAATAAGGAGCCAATCTGTCCAGTCACCAGGGCTGGGATTCCCCATGAAAAACTTGGCCACATGGTTGGCAAGGGAGGGGTGGAGGATGAGGCAAGAGTTCTGTCAGAATCACTCCTCCACATCTCAGTGTGGGATGAGCCTTCCAAGATACAGAGCCATTCTCCAAAGTACCAAATGCCCTGAGCTAAAATCAGCCCAATTAAAAGGACCTGGCAATTTAATGGATGAAACTCTTCGCCAACTGGTATTTAAACAGCTGAAATGAAAGATTTAGTGTGAGAGTGTGTTCTCTCTCACAAGACAAAACAAACCACCCTACCAACGAAATAAACAAACACAAATCTGCTCTCTGTGCAAGGCTAAGTATCTAGAGAGAACAAGAAGATTTGTGCTTATGAAACCAGGACCAGATCCAAACCCACTGATTGCCTTGGCATTTCTGCTTAGGTCTGAATAGGCCAAAATCCAGTCAAAATCCCTTAAGACACATTGGCAGATAAATTATTTTAACTGAAAATCCCACCAGCAAAATATAATACAATACATAAATGCTACTCTCCTGTTCATAATTTTTGCTCTTCTCTAGATACCATAAATAGAAGAATTTTATTATTATTTCAATTCATCAATTATTCAATGTACTCTTTATACATGATCTGAAACCAAACCAAGCTGATTTGTGCCATCTACTGGTAAAGCAAGGATTTCCAACTCCTAAGTACTTTGAATCTACCAAACTTATTTTAAATCTGTTTCAGCTTGTTATTAACTGTATACAAATGTGTTACTTCTTTGCAAGCAATCTCATATATGCCCTATCTGATAAAGAAGACTGCTCACATTATGGGAAGGTGGTTGCTAAAACCATCTTGGACAAATTAATTCGTGGGCAGCTTCAATTAGAGTGACATTATTATGATTTTGATGAAAAGTCTGAGAGGCACATTTTTAAACTAAAATTTTCACCCAGTAAGCCTGGATAATGGGTAAGACCTGTTTCTTAGCTTAATGTGTCTTTCTGCTAATGAATTGCAGCGTTCATGTTGTGACAACTGCCAGTATGCTCTTACACATCTGAGTTACAAGTGTGAACCACTGTTCTGAGGTGTTTACAGCAGAGTTGAGGCTGGGCTGCCCCTCCTGTACAAGGCACTGACAAGATCTCACACTGGCACAGTGTGGTTAAAGCTCACTATTCATAGTCAAAAAGGCTGAACTCAAACTGTGACCTGCTTGCTCAGAAAAGTGCATCCCTGGAGAATGGAGATGCCCTTATAGGAGAAAAATCAAAATGACCTAACTTGAATAGTGCAGCAGAATGAATAAATGAGACATGCCATCTTTGCATCATGGGATGGAAGTGAAGAAGAGAGAAGAGGTTTTTTCAGCTTCAGGACAGTGTTGGCGAAAGAAGAAATGGGCGTCAGCTGGCCATGAGTATATTTAGGTTGGAAATTAGAAGGCTCCTAACCATCAGAAGAAAGAGGTTCTGTGACAGCCAGCCAAGGGGAGCGGTGGGGGCACACAATCTAACTAGTTTTAAGATAGATCTTGGTAACTTAATGAAAGGGATTATGAAACATGGATGTCTACAACAGTAGAAAACTGGACCTGATGACCCGGACAAACCCTGCTAGCCCTCTGCTCCCATGTTTCCCAGAATGTTCTTCTGCTTTGACTTCAACATGGTGTCCAGCTTCTGACAGCAGTAGATTTAGTTGCCTGTCAGAAGGCTCCAAATTATGGAATAGTTCTGTTGATCCCAAACCCTCTCATTAGTTGGGATATGATTTGGTAGGAGTGGCCAATTGCCTTCTGTCTCTAAATCCTATGGTGCACTTGTCAGATCTGCCTTCTAAAGCTTTTAAACATAGTTTGTATTCATTTTTATAGTAGGCTGCAGGCAACCGGTGAATCAAAAGTGAATTAAGCAAAACTAGACATTTTAAAGTACAATAGCTAAGGGATCAACTAAGATATAATTATCCATCATGTTTAGCAGAAATCACCATGACAGAAAGAAAAGGAGGTGGAAAAGTCACTGTAAGTATGATTTGCAGTGTAAGTAACTTGGTAAAAGATGAGCATGTATTTCTAAGTGACCTCATGTTGCTTTTAATTTTGAGTATGCTTCCATATAAATAAGACACTAAAAACTCTAGTGGGTCAGAGACAGGGCCCAGTATCTGCACACATTGGATATTTGCTTTAAACTATGTTCTGTTTAAAAAGGAGGGGACTTGGCTGAGCCCCCAAACTTCCACTTGTTATGTGCAGAAACAGGGAACACTGGTTGAACTCTGAATAAAAGAAAAATACCTGAGATCTCTCAAACTGAGCACTCAAACTTATATGTCGCTTTTGAAAATTAAGTTCTAAAGTAAACATATAATTAAATCTATCAGCTGATAGTGTTAGGAAGAGCACTCTGCCTTTCTCTCGGTTTCCATTTCACGGTCCTCAGCTGCTACAGAGACAATTTGAATATAACAAAGTAGCAGTGCTGTGCTCAGGAAGTGATGTGGAAGTGTGAGTGCCTGTGAGCCTGTGCACAAAGAGCAGGGGAAATGCAATACGTGCAGTTCCCCTGGTACCTGATGGAATTCTGCACCTCCTGCTGTCTGTGACTAAGCACACAGCAAAAGGCTTTTATGAGGATCCTCTGAGAATAGTTTCATTTTCATTTCCTGATGTAAGAAAATGTCAGCGTTCTTGAACTACTTCATTCAGGTGTCCAAGAGAATCATATTTAAATCAGAAAAAGTGAAAATACAAGAAAGCCAGCCTAATACACTTTCAAATTATATTTAGCTGATCTTCCCCTTTTTGGAAAGATTTGCTGTTTGGAAACACTTAGCCTGGCTGGACTCTGTTCAACAGCCAGAACATTTAGAAAGAACATCTATCAGGCATCTCACGAAAATATTCCTCTCATGTCTCCAGCTTACACATGCAGGGTGGAATAATTTGGGATAGAAGAAAACTGGCTCTGGGTGAGGTCCTCTGGTCCTTTCTATCACGTGGGTATGTAAACTTACTGTTTACCTGAGTAAAGTGAGTGGCATCAGGAAAGTCCATCTGAGCTTAGTGGGAAAATTAGTACAAGCAGAACTTGGATCATAGCATTACCTTTTTCCCCAAAGATCAATGTCCTTACCACAGCTGCCCCAGGCAATAAAAGAAATAAAGACATTAATGCCAGCCTGGTCTTAAACTCTGGGGAACAATGCAGATATCTTTCTCTTTTATGACACAAACTGCAAAAGCTTCAAACATGCAGCATTTCTTCCTGCTGGGTTTCTACTTCCATCCCTTCAGACTCAACGAAAGAAGTGCTGCTGGGAAATATAATGCAGGCAACAAGCAGGTTATAGCAGTGCTCCCAAGTGAGTTTTCAAGAAGGTTCTGTAACTCTGTTTTCCTCCATCAGCGAAGATGCAGAGTTTGCTATTGCCATATAGCCATCAATTATCTATGGCATGTCCTGAAGCAATTTTCATTTTAATGTCTTTTTAATTTTCTAAATGACAGGTAAACATTTCTACTGGTGTTCTGTTTCTTCAGATGGCCTCCCCAGAAAAATCAGAGTATACTACTGTTTGGATTCGTCACTGATATTTTAGATGACATAATCTGCTGCTGGGTTGGTGTTTACATGCCGCCATCTATCAGCTTCTGTAAAGGGTCAGTAGAACCTTTAAAAATGCCTAAACGCCCTTATGCAGGAATTAATAAAGTCTTCACTCCGTCTTGCTCCTACTTCTCACCCTTAAAAATAAACAAAAACCAGCCAGCTGGGGAAATGAGACCACACTGCAGCAGGTTCAAACATAAATATGAACATGCATTAAACTATTTCAAGACACATCATTAATGTTCTTGTCTTCCTGATGGCAGCAGGAGTTATATCACTTCCTTTATTTTAAGCATAAGATTTCATCATTTCAGCATAAGATGTCTGATTCCCATCAGTGCACCCTGAACCTTCTCTCACTTTAGTGATCACTTATTCTCCTCTTTTTTCTCTTTCAGGAATTGTTTCTTTCAGGAGTACTTTCCCTAATAAACATCCTGTAGCATGACTTTTTAATTGAAAATACCTTTACCAATGAGATTCTGGAAAATACTACTCCCATTTAATGGTACTTTTCATATTGGATTTTGTGACATTAGTACCCAAAAACTTTTTTATGTCATTCTCAGCTTCTTTTGATGTTTCTTCCACAGCTTAGATGTTGCTGATACTATGGTTGTCTTGGTCTTTAGTACCACAGTAACCTAGAAGATTGCTCTTGCCTCTTACAAAATGGGTCGTGCCAAAAATGCTTGCATGTGTGTAGATCTTATGATTTGCAAAATCAACAAAAGAAACATACAGCTGTGATCTCCCTCTATTTTGAATGTAATAATTTTAACTTGAGCCAGGATAATTGCTACTTAATACAGATTTAAACCATTAGTTTCACTCCCATGCTATGACCACAGTAACAGTAGCTTCCCACTTCATAGCTTGCTTGGTTTTTTTTACTTCCATGCAATTGCAAAAACTGGCAAATATATGTGCCGGTATTTTTTTCTTTATTGCTTCTGAAGGAAACTCAAGATTTGCATTTTACAGATAGTTTTCTGAGGTCTCGGATGTTAACTTCAAATTTCTTTATTCCACTACTAAATAAAGTTTTATCACTAATTCAACAATGTTGCTTTTCACTTCAGATGTTAAGACCCTGTAATCTTGGAGTGCAGGCAAAAGATCAAAAGCAATTGGATTATCCCAGTTGAACACTCACTGCCTTACCTGATCTTTTGCTTCTAACCCTTTGCCTATGAGAGGGAAGAACATGGCTTAAATCTCACCAACAGCAATTCTGGTGCTTGCTTTTGCAGCTTTATATCTTAAAAGCAAAAACATAGATTCTGTAAAAATACAAATGAGAAGATAGACTAGAAAGAGAATGCTGCAATGATAAAAACAGGGCAAACTCTTAAGCAGCATAAATAGAGTGGATACGCCTACAGAGAGCAGTCACCTCTTTCCAGGAGACACAAAGTTCCTAATGCAAAGGAAGCACCCTTCCACATGATACATATTCTGCCTCTTTGCCAGCATAGTTGTTGAGTGGATTCACAGTTTTGTTCCAGGAAAAAAACACCCACATTTTGGTGTCCCAACTCTGAGCACAATGTAGATGCTAATGTACATACAAGCAGTATGAAATAGTCACTGCATAATGCCAGTACTCCTGGTGGGACCAGGGTGTTTTGGAGATGGCTCCATGGGTAAGCCTCTCTTTTAGCACTGACTTAATTTAGAGCCCATCAGAACATTTCTGCATGCAGAGAGGAAAAATACTCTAAATAACAGCTCCACAGATACCACTTAAACATTTCCTTGAATATATTCCATCTTACAGCGACTGTCTGTACTTTTAACTAAATGAAGCAGCTGGTTTATGTCTACATGAAGAAACAGTAATGTGAGTGAGTGGCAGTCAGTGGATTCTTGTCAATGGAGGTTTGCTTGATGGCACCTTCTCTCCCTTTAATATGGACATGAAAGTTAATGAAATTCATTAGCCTTACATATTCTCTAGCCATGATTTAAGCAATGGACACACACCCAGTTGGAGTGTGAGGGTGTGATGCAGCTGTTCACCACACAGGGTGGTGGAGCTTGACAAAGCAAAAGCCCAATTTCCAAATCCAGGTTTATTAAAAAAAGTGCATTGGATTGAATGGACCTACTGAACTGAGTCAAAACTTCCAGATCAGGCTCCAGATAATTAATTTCCAGTAATTTGGCTTGGCAGGTACTGCTGATCTCCAGCCAAATACATGAATAGCAGCAATTTGTTGGTGGGGGAGGGAGAGGGAGAATATGTTAGGATTCCTAGTTATCTGGAGAAAGTGCTTCTTATGCTGTGATTGCAGATTTACACGTTGCTCAGCCAGCACCAAAGCAGAAAGCACTGGTTCTGTAGTGCACTGTTAGAGGCGTGAGCTGAACTGAAGCCACCTCCCCTGCAGCCACTGTAACCGCAGTGTTTGCCACCACCAGTTCAAAGCACTCCCATCTAGACAGCCTGCAAAACCAGATACAGACGGGAACTTGATGGCTGGGTTCTCTTCAGTGTGTTTTGCCACAGGAAAAATCTTGGTGCTTCACACTTCTGTTGCATCTTAAGGAGCAAAAATCTGCACCTCACAAAAACATACTCAATTTGAGACAAAATACTTCAGTGATAATACTGGTATATTCACCCAGGCCAGTAATGAGGAAGAGAATTCAATGAGTGAGAATTCAAAGCTTACCATGGAGGCTAACTGCTCCAAATGGAGGAATTTTATTGACACATCACTTTAAACAACATCACATTACACAATGACTTTCTTGAACTTATACACACATGAATGGAAAATATGACTGATCTGCTTTCTGCCTGCAACACATCTAAAGCTCACAAAAAGTCAATGTATAACTGTCTTTGTTTCTGCATGAGA
>NW_008237222.1:5766063-5806343 GCF_000691975.1 Corvus brachyrhynchos
AGGAATATATGAACTGTAAAAATGCTGGTATGGCATTATTTGATTTCACTCACCTTGAAATCTGTGTTTGAAAGATACTGTGTTTCCCATCCAAAACCCCAATTTTAAAGGAAGCTGAGGGTTTTTCCTCCTTTTATTTTCCATTTTCTCCCATATGTACATGAATTTTGAGATCAGGCATAGTTCCTTTTTCCAGCACATGGAAAAAATGAAAAGAAGGTAGAAATGCTTGCATGTATTGTTATTGATATGATAAACAGACAATACCTGATGGAAGTTTGAGGCAAAATTCCATTCACAGTTTCACCCAAGAAGCTATTTTTACCTTTGGAGAAGTTATGACAATGTAACTCAAACTTTGGGCACAAGTTAACAGAGAAATTCTATTAAGAGGCATCCTTTTCTCAGCTTTCATGACCTCCTTATGGTTTCAGGAAGAACATGTATGGTACGGTAATTATACAAATGACACAGAAACTATGTGCAATGGTGGAAGACATGGCAGGGTTTTTATGAGGGTGTTTGTCAATACGCTGTGCTTAACAGAAACTATGCAAGATTTGTAACTTACCATCCTCCTTTTCTTCATTCTTAAAAATCCAGTGCCAGAAAATGCAAGGAACTCTGCTCTGTCCAGAGAGAAATTTATTCTGGAACTCCTGTTTTACATAGATTTTTTGCCTCCACAATATTTCCACCTTCCCTTACATATAACTTATTTCCATTAAGTCACATGTTTTGAGGTCTAATTCACATGCGTTTCTAAGGAGCAGACAGCCATGGAGTGACTGCTTTGTGTAATGACAAGTAACAGCACAGAGCAGAGCAGTGGTTGCCAGCAGGAAACGCAAGTTGACAGGCTTGTACAAATGGCAGCACTTAAAAGAGATGGGCAGTTAGCTTTGCATTTGCATTCCCTGTGCCAAGAAGGGGGAGGCAAAGTGTTTCCTGAGAAAGGGTATGAAATGCAACTTCTTTCCTTTTGCTAAACAGGTGTAGTGCCATCAGGGTCAATTCTGTCAGCACTGGCCAGACAGGAAGAATCTCTCTTGGCATGTCTTGTGCACCTCCTGTAGTCATGGTTAGCTGTGCTAATAGTCATGGGCACCATCTGGCTTGCCACTGTAGAAGTGCAAGAAAAGGTGAATGTCTCAAGCCAGTACCCAAAGGCAGCCAGCATCTATCCCATCAATCTCATATATCCTAACCAAGCAAGTAAGGGCAAGGACATGAGTTCTGGAGAACACAGAGCTTTAACAGATGCCCAATGAAAATATGGTGTACAAGTGAAAAATGGAAGGGCAAAGGACAGCATGGATTTCTGGCATGTAAAATTTTTCTTTCAACTGTAAATGGATCTATATGCTTTGAGAGGCTTATGTGGGGTTTGGAAGCAAATAGATAAACATAAAGCAAATGAGCATTTGCAGAACTGAAAGGTATGTCAAAAGAAATTGCTTTCCGAGAAATATGTAGATCAGAAGCCCATCAGCAGCCTTCCTGCATTAGAGATCCAGAGGCCACTTAGTAGCTGCCAACAAAATGGTTGGTGGGAGCTTGCCAAAGAGAGCCACAGGCTGTTGCTGGAAAAAATCTTTCACAACTGTGCCTGGCATGTATGTCTGGGACTGCCAGGGAGCAGGAGAGACAGGCTAAACTGCACACTTTCCGTTGACCACAATTAGTGTGAAAATAGCTAAAATCAGGAATGTAAGTGCAAGCTACCAGCAGTCCTGCACCTCATCTGTATGCACCTCTGTCTGCAGTTTAAGTGCTGTCCAGGTAACACCCAAGGAAATGAACTGATAGATGGACAGCAAATGAGAACTCGGGCCAACAAGCTGGGTGACACAACAGTGCCAGACCCCCATACTCCCTCTTTTGAGAAACATAAGGTCTGTGTTTCAGCTAGGAACTGGTACATAGTAATACGAACATGCGAGTGTTGCTGTGTGAGAGCAGAACATTTTTGCTGCCGGTACTAAAAGGGGATGCTGACTGATAACTCAGAGCCTTTGGTCATCTCGGGTTTCGGAGATGGGCACGTGTCAGCCACCATCCAGCCTCATTCTTAGAGAAGGGGCAACCAGGGTACAGATGTCAACAGTTCCAGCAATGGGCTATGCATCAACTATGCAATAGTTTGAAATTTGCCATTTTTAAATGTCTGAAATACCAAGAATGTTTTACATTCCTCATATATACTCTTTTGGTACTATGTGAAAGAACTGTCTCCACAACTGACACAGGTGATATTCCTGTAGAAGCTGCTCTATTCAAATTCCATAACATTGGTGAAAATGAACATATCCAAAATAATTTTCAAATAAACAACACAGCAGCTTCAGTTATTATGAAGACTTGTAGCATATTCCCATAATACACAGATTTATTGAGAATCACTTGATACAGATACTGCTCTAGACTTAAGATCTTTGAAATACACATTGTGAATGTGAATCAGTGAATCATAGGTCCTTTACACAGAACAGAAGATTGTAGATTAGATCATTAGGGGGAAAAAGCCAGGATAAAGACCACATACATGGGGTGTATACACAGTATTTTCAAATTAACGTAATAGGGAAAATCTTACTGTCTCTGTCTCACAAGAAATGAAAACTGAAAATAAAACAGGATGTTCCATTTCTTACACTTGTCATGATAATTTACACACTGACAGAGTAGAATACGGTCATTTCTCTGCATGGACAGAACAACTTCCACGACTTCTAACAGGAAACAATCATTTCAGGTTACCAGCTCCATATCAATCTCCAAAACCTTTCTCCAAAGCAATTATTCATGCATGACATTCAATCAGCAGTATCCATTTTTTCTTGCAGAATGTTCCAGACATGACTTTCAGGTCCCAGTTCTTCCTGTTTGAAAAAGCTGAAGTCTCTTTTACCTTTTGAAAAGAAATTGCTTCAGCATAGATTAATAGGTTCTGGAAATCATCTCAAAAGAGCCTTGAATGTACTTTACTGGTTCTTTTGACTGTACTAACAAGGAGTGCCAAGTCCTCACTCAGAAACTGCTAAAGAACGCACTCAAAGAGGGCTATAACAACCATTCCAGGAATCATACAGATCCAAGTACATTATAATACTTCCAAATAACAGAATTATTGTCATTCAGCTTTACTCATGTTCTTACTTAAAGACCGGCGTAACAATCAAGATTCAGGGGATTCCTGGCTTTATGATTGGATGTCTTTAAAAACTCGTTTCATTTCATCTGATTTCTATTACCAGTTATTTTAAATGATTGCCATGAAATGAGGTGCCACATGGATACCAGAGGATGCTTTAGCATAATTACTTACCTAATAATCCACGTTTTACTAAGCTTGCTGAAAGCTGGAAAGTAGATTTGAAAATGAGTCCATATTTTTCCTTTCAAAGTTTCCAGTGCCTTTCTTCTTCTAAGTGAGCAGATATTACCACTAAAATATTTCTGCTATAGTATTTGACAAAAAGGAGGACAGATATAAAAATATATATGGAATTTGGTTAAAACCACAAGTGGTAAAGACCAGGTGCAGTTCAACAGGCAATGACTTGTAGTTATCAGTGTGCTGAAGGAAACACTCACACTGATGGCCTTGCTCTGAATTAAAATAACCAGGTCTGTGAAATGCAATTTGCATTCTGTTAACCACGCTGTTCCTGTTCTCGTCTGGAGCTTTCTAGGCTGGCTTAATTGCCTGGCTGAGGAATTCAGTGTGATGTTTCCCAGACCCTTGCAAAGGGACTTTCTACCCCGTAAGCACTTCTATGGCTGAATTGCAAAAATTGAGGCGAGACCCTTCTCAACCAAGCACTTACATACCTGCTCTGGTGTTACTGATACTACTAGGACTTAACTTTTTATTTATACTGCACCTTTGGTCTTAGATAGAAAAAAGGCTTGGATGTAAGGGCTTACACGGAAAAGAAAATTTTTACATCAATGATTACAGATTTTTAAACCTCAAAAAGCAAAAAAATAGTGTCAATAACTGCATTTCTCATCTTCAAAGCACCTCATAGTGTCAACATTCTGAGCTGCTGAAAAAGCAGATATAGCAGAAAAATAAATAATATCATTGATGTTTAACACTTAACATAGAAGAGGGAGCTGAAAGCAATTTCAGTCACTAGGCTACTTACATATTACACCACGACTAAAAATCAGAAGTTTCCAAGACCTTACATAGCACCTGTTGTTTAGTCTCCTCTGTTTTGGTGCTTCTCTGCAGCACAGCTAATTGGAACAGTAGGAAATCATAATAGACATAAGCTGTGATACATTTTCTTTCTAAACCAAGCAATGAATCCTACTTTTCACAACCAAAAAGAGAAGAAACGGTGGTGTGTTAAGCACCAACTTATTAGGTGACGATTAGGAGCAATTTCTAATATAACCTCTTAAGTTTCATTGATACCTGATAAAACAACATTAATCCAGACAATAAACTTTATTAAACAGAGGTAATAGGAATAAAAGGGAGGGAAGTGAGATTCAAAACAAGATAAACTTAAGTATGGTAAGAGATGTACCTACCTGATGAAAGCAAACCAACAACATTATTTACAAATTGCAAGATTAATATTATAAAAATATGCTAAACCCTTCAGAGGAACTCTACAATTAAATCACCCACATGCAAGGGAAATTCAAACAGAATTTTTGTCATTTACTAACTGTATTACGCAAATTGCTAAGCACACCATAGGCATAATAAAATGACAACTGTTAAATTGATCTGCCTGCAGGCTACAGCAAACTGGTCAGTCCCACCCTTTTCTGCAGGTCCTATTGCAGTCCTGGCCCATACTTAGTCTCAGCCCTAGCAATTATTCGATTTCAGTGCACATCAGATCATATCGGTAATCTAATTTAAATCACTTCTTAATTTTCAGTTAAATTTCAGCTGGATGAGCAGCTTTTCCCACGGCCTCCTGAGTGCTGGAACTGGTGTAAAGGAAGAGGCAGGAGCACATGGTGAGGGCAAAGCTGAGCACGGATGTTGTTGGCAGCGTGGCTTTGCATCAGCCCAAGCTCTTTATGAAACTCTGTGAGCGTGTGAAAGCAAAGTGGCTACCATAAAAGGCCAGATAGATGTGAAGTCAGGAAGATCAATTAAAAATCAGTTTTAATTGTCCTTAATGACTTCTGAGTAAATATATTTTGTGCCACTGAAATACTGATGAGTGTTTACCTATTACCATGTTACAGTAGTTTTGAAACTGAGTAGGGTTCCAACATTTGGTTGCTTTACACAAGAGCAGGGTCCTTGGAGTCTTGCTGATGTCCTTATACAGCCACCTCCCCACTCTACCTGCCCTGCTTTTCATTTCTACACACAACCTTGCAAAATTGTTAATAAAATACTACACATTTACAGTGAAGCAGGAATTAGTTCCTAATGAGACATTCACAACAAAAAGCAGCCATCTTCTGCTGAAAACAGCTCTCATGTTGGAGACAAAGCTATTGCAATTTGGCACAGCTGATTTTGACAAGATTGGATTTTCATAAGTTTCGTAAGTTATTTAATACCTATTAGTTACCTGAACCACTAGAAGATAACATAATTTTATGTATGTCAGCGGTAAAGAAATAACATAGAAAGGCATAAGCACCTTCTTACTGCTTATGGGAAGGTTTTGGTAAATAGCTAGATTAAAAGTCCAGAAAATTAAGATTGACTTCAGTACAACTCTGAACAAAAAGGGAAGTAAATCCAAAAGAGAACCAGATATGAAGAAAAAAAAAAATGATGAATGGAAGACCTGTCAACAACAAACAATATCTGAGTCATTAGCAACAAATCATCCACTGCAGCTTGCATCACTGAGATCCAGCTAGATGACATTGCAAGCCTTGTACTAACCAATGATTCTCCACCCCACACAAGCAGCACAAACCATCTCCCAACACTATCTATCTTCTCCACAAACATCACGTTTGAAAAGATAGGTCCCTTATGTAAGACTAATTCCACTGGATTCATTTACTGAGCAGTAAAAACAAATTGAATGTAAAGTCACATAACATAAATAATTTAAAGGTGAGTCCAGTGGTACTTCAATATGGATACTCAGGAAAGATCTGTCATTCTGGGCCAGCTCAACACACACATTATCAAAGATGGATGTCTAAGCTGAAAATTGTTTTCTTTCTCTCTGATGTCCAGAAGCCTCTACTAGTCCTGCTGACAGGGCCTATCGCATCTGTGTCTTTTGTCAGCGCTGCATTTCAAGCACAGTTTTTATACACCTTTAAAACTTTAAATCATAGAAACCAAACCAAAGAAATTTTGGATGACAAGGGACCCCAAGAGATCTATTTTAACTCCTACCTATGAAAAAGAAGTGTATCAATGTATATATACATACATGTGCCAATGTGTGTATCTGAAGGGAAGGTGCCAAGAGGATGGATCCAGGCCCTGCTCAGTGATCCCAAGCAGTAGAAAAGAGGCAATGGGCAGAAACTGATACACAGAAAGTTCCACCTGGACATGGGAAAGAACTTCTTTACTGTGCAGGTGACCACACACTGGAATGGATTGCCCAGAGAGGCTGTGGAGTCTCCCTCACCGGAGACTTTCCAGAACCATCTGGACACAATACAGTGCCATGAGCTTTGGATTACCCTGCTTGAGCAGGAAGCTTGGACCAGATGACCCACTGTGGTGCCTTTCAACCTGACCCATTCTCTGATTTTGTGAGTAAACTCAGACTGTCCCTGACACTCATGTGTTCTTAAAAATTCTAATGATGGACATTCTACAACCAAAAAAACCTCACCTGTCCAACTGCTAAAGTATCCTACAAAAAGACTTTTATAGAATTTAATACAGTTATCTTTTATTCATGTCAGCTGATTATCTCTGCCCTTACCTCAGCCAACAGTGGTAACAGTTTACTGTTGGCCTTCTTGTCAAAAAGAAATTTATAAACTATGACATCTTTTATCATGCTTCTCTTTCTTAGACAAGCATAGGGTAAGATTTTAGATTAGGTCTTTCATTTCCTTTATTTTCACCTCTGGACAACTCAAAATTTTCCTAGTCATTTTCAAAGAATAATGTTCCACACTGGACGGTAATCCAGATGAGGTCTCATGAATGCCAAATTAGGAAAATAACTATTTCTTATTCCTACATACACATTTCTGCTAAATTTATTCCAGAGATGGCTTTGGTGGTTTTGCAAAGACATTACACACTTGATTTAAAAATAAGCTGCGAACCAATAATTCCAAGGTTCCTCTCAGTGTCCCTCCTGTGGCCTTTCCTGTTATATTTCCCATTATATCTCTGTGTAGGACTTTCACTGTCCTAAATGCAAGATTTCACACCATTCTCACTCAATTTCAGCATATCTCTTTCGAAATGTTCTTTATAAGATGAGAATTATTTGTCATTACAATATTGCTTGCTCCTGGTTTCTTGACTGTGCACCAGTTTCATTATAGTGAAATCCAAACCCATAATCTCTGATTTTTCTCACCATTCTTGAGAGAGTTTCATTAATAGATGGCACCAAGGAATAAACACATGTTGAGCAAGAAACATTCAAGAACCTAATTCAAACAAAGACTTATGGACTCCACTACTTTGTAAAACTCATTTCAAGGAAAGCAACATACTACAGAAACAACAAAGAGTGCAGGACACTCATTTTTAACTCAGTTTAAAGGACAGAAATATAGAATCCACATAGCAAATATAGAATCCACATAGCAAAGATCTGATAATTTGGCAAAGAATTATTATTATTATTATTATTACTATTATTATTATTATTGTGTGTTAGCTACACCTCCTCATCACCCACAAAGGTGCCTGCCAGCTGAAGACAAATGCATATGTCTGAGTGCTAATGGGAGGGAGCTGAAACAGACACAATAAAATACCATTAATTCCTCAAAACATGTAATTTAGTTTGCAGCACAAGCCAAGAACAATATCCCAGCAGACTCCAATGAAGCTGTTAGGCACTCTGTCCGTGGCTCTCCTAAGAAGATATGTATCTAATGGATTGCAATGTTTTATGCAGTTGAATGTAGCAGTGTGCAGAAGTCATGATGCCAGCACTGTGAATCCAGCCTCTTTCCTCACCTGTATTACCAAAGTAAAAAATCTAGTGGTAGTCAGGCCTTGAAACAGCCAACAAGCCTGTCAGAGAAGACTTTGCTTCATCCTTCAAATGTACAAGAGCCAAAGATAGCCAGAAGAAAACATTCCTTGAAGTGATGGTCCAGACCTCCAAGCCTTTCATTCATGAGCAAGCTTTTAGGAAAGGCAGCTCTAGACTGTACTCTCTCTTAAGTGAGATTGTATGTCACATAGAGCACAACCTGAATGCAAGACCAGGAGCTGTAAATGACATTTTAATGAAAAGGTGATTTTATTTCTTTCTATAAAGGTACACAGGATTCAGTACATACAGTTCAGTGTAAAATACTGCTCAGACTCCTGAGAAAGACTAGCAGTTTAGGTAGTAGTCTAGAGTGAGTGGACTTCTTCAGTCTGACAGCATCTGAAGACAAATGTCAATGAGCAGCTCCTACTTCCAAGATCACGAACTCCTTGTCTTTCTAGCTCTCTATATGAAATTATAGGTTTGTTTAGAAACTCCAGCTGCACAAAATGCCACAGGACATCCTATTAACAGCACAATCTACATAAAAACATCTGACCTATCCTCCCTTCTCTTCACTAGCCACATTAGCTTGCTGCACCAAAGTCTTCATCTTTTACCTTGAAAATACTCAACTTTCTGACAACATGCAATAAAAATTATTTCAGTTTTAATATGCACTTTTAATATGCACTGAAACAAAAATATAGATTCTTATATATTAATTTTTTGTACTTACATGTTTATAAACTCAAAGGGAAATGAGCTTTGACTCACTGTACACAGTTCAACTACATTGCACACAAGAAGTAATACAGATGTCATTTTGCACAAGGAGTGGGACAAAGTAGAAAATTTTTATAAGAAAGTACAGCAAGAACACATCCTAGATAGGCTGAACATTTGACTCAAAGGATCCTGCAGAGCAGACAGGTGAAAAGGAAAAGGATGCAGAGACACAGGTCTGAAAATATAAAAGAGGAGGGCAAAGAATATGAGCAATAAGCTTGGGCCTGGAAAACCTAGGAGAGGAACTAGAGAATGTTTGGATTTCTTTATCTTCAAATGGAGACGAACTAGCAAAACTTAATAAAGTATCAGATACCCAAGATATTTGTGTCATGTTTTGTAACACAAGAAAAAGGATTAAAATAACGTAAACAAACACTTTAAAAATATTTAAAACAATATTATGAAAACATTTTTAATGAGACATTGAAATGCAGTAAAAAGAAATGCCTGTGTGTAGAATTACTGATTTGGGAACTTTATCCTACAAAAAGATAATGAGACTGAGAAGTTAAATGAAAAAGCAACTACATATTTATGTAGATAGCAACAGTTCCATAACACAACAATAAAAACTGTGTGAAGAGCATAACAGACAATGAGTATCAGGCCTTAATCTCTTAAGCACTAACAGATAAAATAATGATGGGGAAGACAGTGCCATGTCTGCCCACTGCAGGATGCGCCTCTCGTTCTCTGAAACATCTGGAATTCGGTGCTCTCAGATCCATCCCCCTGCACTTAAAATCTGAGTCAGCATGGCAGCTCCTAATATCATGGACAGATTCATAAAAATGTAACACCAAGTTACAATCAAATTTAATTGAGCTTTACAAACAAGGAAAATCTCAAGAAGATTTACTTATGAAGAGTAGCTGCGCTTCCTTCTGACCATGCTCAGAGAGATCCTCCTACATACTTCTTTCCAATATTGCAACTCTGGAGAGGCTCCCTTCCACCCAGCTCCAGGTGATTTTCTGATGTTGTAGACAGTCATCCAAACACTGTCATCCAAACACTCATTTATACTAGAAAAAGACCTTAAGTGAGGATCAAAACATTGAGTTCCCAAATTCATTATGTGCTCTATCTATGTAATTCAAAGGCTACTTGCCCCAAAAGACTTTGAAAAAAAACGTGCAGCTCTTAATCAATTTTGAGGATAGTTTTGATGGAAAAAAAGCTATTGGAAGAGGGAAGGGGAAATTTACTGTTATTAAACCTTAGTAAATTAATAAAATACATTGTTTTTATTAAAAAATAATTATAAGGTTTATTCTACCAAAAAAAAAATGATATTGGATATTGCATGTATGGTTTACAATTCATTCTTATCCATATGAAGTTCATTTCCAAATTCACTTTGATACTATGTCTGAACTAGAAAGAGCAGAGGTTAAATAGGAATGGAACAGGAAATGGAACAACAAATAAAAGCTCTGAAACAAGGCCCTATGTTTTCTGTAATCTGGTCACTAATGGCTTTATGCAGCAGGAACACTACACATGGCAGGGGGGTATGGAAGGCAGCAGACTGTTGTGTATCCAAATTCTGCCAACCTTCTCAGCAGAAAGCTGGCTGGTGTCCAAAGGTCTAACTAGGAAATACAAAAATGCAGTTCTGAAAAACCAACCCTTTCAAGCTCCCTGATCCACATTGCTGAGTTTTTCTTTTGGACATCTTTTTTTTTTTCTTTCCAGAAACAGCTGCAGAAACATTCTTTTTTAATAATTCAGAAGTTTACCCTAAAACTGGATTAGAAATGACATATCTGCTTAATCTTGGACCAGAAAGCTTAGGGCAGATTCTTTATAGACATTTCTGGCTACAACTCATGCCCCCACAAACACACAATGCTCATGCACAGTCTCTTGGCTGCCTTTATGTGTAACCATCTGTTAGGCAGAGTCGCCCATTCACAAGCAGTTCCAGCCGGTTTCACAATCGTCTTGAACCCGAGCGAGTGCTGGCTCAGATGCACAATTGTGCTGTTGCCACTCGCAGGAAATATCTTTGGCCTGACTGTAATGTCAATCACACTGATCTCACATATTTCTGTAGATTTTATCACATCACATTTTAAGTAACAGAACCTAAAGCCAAAATGAGCAATGAGTGGATAATACGAAATCTGCTTTGTAGGCATTTGTAGCTCTGGTGTTTTGTAGGAGAAGCTGCTCAGTAATTTAAGGAAATTAGGCAAAGAAGTGGCCTCAAGAGTCACTGACCAACAGGCAGTGATACTCATCTAATCTCAACTTTAGCAACATTAGATTTTAAGCTTAAATAATTCAACCTCACATGGCTATAAGCAACATGAGAACAAACCATGAGCTGTGTGATTGTTGACATGAGACCTTAAAATACAAGTTACATGGACATCTTGTTAATGGAGGTGTAGGAAATACAAATCAAAACTGAAAGACCCAAGTGAAACCCTTAACTATATTTTAGTCGAACTTGATGGCAAATCTGTGAGTGAGACTAGTGTTTCCTATTCTTTCAAAGACAGGCAGCTTTTGCACCAAATTTGATAATGATGCTAAAAACCTCCTCATAGTTAACATTTACTTCTGCATCAAAGTTTCTCCTTTAAGTGGTTTCTTAAACAAGAGAAGACAGATGTTTGAGAAACATAAAACAGATCCTTCCATAGAATAAAAAGTGAAAGATTTTTTATCATTTCTCTGGGACGGATCATTCTTCCCTATTTTTGGTAATGCGAAACTTGCTGTGTAAGGTAATACTTTAACTAGACCAAGTGGTATAGCTGGAAAAAATGTATATGCTTTCAGTACAAGTATGCTAAGTACTTTCATGATCTCCCTGAAGCACATGTCAATATCTCTGATTTTGGAGGCTCACTGTTGCCAGGGCTTGCCCAAATTTGGAAAAGTATTCGGGCATATGTCTGAAAACTCAGAGCACATTATGCATGGAAGTCCTACTATCCTAAAAAGAAAAAGAAAACTATTAAGCAGGTGTTCAAGGTAGCAATTAAACTCAGATAACTGATTCTGGCAGAGGCCCGAGACCCGAGATGCTCCATCAGTATTTTCTTCCAGCAGTCTCAATAGCCTGTAAATCTTACCAGTCTTCACAGTAGACAGCAGTAGAATCTTTCTATGGGACCTCTCATCCCTTACTTTGTCCTACTCACTCTCCAGGACAGCCTGCATGCTCAACATTGCTTCTGTACTGTCTTTGCAAGAAAACAAACTTGAGGTTCTCTTCCCACTTGTCTCCAAGCCTGACTTCAGTGCTCTCCTATCAGTGAAAACATGAGGGATCAGTGAATTTG
This sequence comes from Corvus brachyrhynchos, assembly GCF_000691975.1. NCBI lineage: Eukaryota > Metazoa > Chordata > Aves > Passeriformes > Corvidae > Corvus > Corvus brachyrhynchos. The sequence goes on from NW_008237222.1 coordinate 5,778,293, forward strand.
GCCTCAATCCCAGCCTTCAGACCACTCTTAAAACTAGGTGAAGATATAGCTACTACATTTTGCTGGATTAGGGCCAAGTCATTCAGTACTTTGCAGGAATATCCAGACCCCGAATCAATTTAGAAAATTTCCTTGAACTCGAAAACCGGACTTCTTAATGCATCTTGAAATATGGACCATTCTTTAGGTTATTTGGTGACGTGGAAGTCAATACTGTCATGTCTGATGCCCGAACAGTCTTAAGTCTTGCCAGTTAAACAGCAGACTCAGCTGCCAAAACTCATATTATCTTTATTCTTGCGCACAACTTCACATCTTTTAGTTGAGCATACTAATAAGCATCCACTCCAATTCATTAGAAAAATGTAAAGTTCCTAATTGCACACATCAGTTTGACATTAATTTTTATTGGAGTTTTTCCTCATCTTTAATATAGTCAGTCTATTCATCTGAAAGAACTGCATATTTTGGAGTTTGTCATCTGACTTCTTGTAAACTTCTCATTTGGCACTAAGTGCAATGACCATGTTGATTAGAGCAACTGTATGACATGGGGGTGGAATTGCTGTCAACTCATTACAAAAATATATAAGGCCTCACTTTTAATTACTCACTTAGTAACAGATTAGTTCTTATTGCCTGCCAACAGCATGACCTCTCTCTCTTTCAAGGTCGACATAAATCAAAAGAAATCAGATGAGCTTGAACTTGTCGTTTATTCACTTCTAACCCTTTCATAAGAAAATCTGTTTAACAAAAAAAAGCAAGTCTCCATTCAATAAAGAGACCATTATTAGGGCTAAAGAGCCAAATTTCCTGTTGTGTTTTTTTCCTGAATAGCCTCAAGTAATATTCCAGGAAAAGGGCCTTGGTACTGTTTTCTTTGTGGAATAAAAAGAAAATCAGCATTAGAAACATGAGATTGCTTACAGGTTTCAAATACCAGTATGAATAAGGGTTTCCTGGTTCCATGTTTTAAGGATTAACTGTATTAAGCACTACAAAATGACATTTGTCATGTATACTTTAGCTGTCTTGATCTGACAAACCTCTGTAAACCTTATAAATACAGCTTGTACGTGACTTTCCTGAGATTGCTGTTGAATAATACAAAAATATACAAAATGCATCATTTCACTTTTAAGTAAAAGACTCAATAAATAAAAATTCTTAAATACAATGAAATGGTATTGCTTTGATGATTAATTATGACTTAGGGGTATGAGAGACTTGGCTGCACCTGTTTGTGTCAGCAAAAATTGCTTCAAGGTTTTATGGTCACTTTGATGTTTTAGCACCTAGATGTTCATTAATTATAAAATTATCTTTGTGGGCCTTCTGGCCATGAAGAATGTGCTTTATTGGCCATGTACTACAGACTGTTTTTACAAAGGGCTCTGTATTTATGCAAGTGCCCAGTCAGTTCAGATGGAGAGCAGGTATCCAAAGGCCAGGACCTCATGACTTTTTTGTGTTGTCATAAATATTTTCAGTAGGTCTGGGGTTTTTGTTTGTTTTTTTTTTCTTTTAGCAGAAATGCTTACTTTGGTCTATTCCATAACATAATATATTCTAACTTCTACAAAAGTTGTGCCTCACACTGATAAAACTTATTTCCAGTCCCCAAAAAGGAAAAAGACACATTAAGAGAAGTAAAGGCACGCCAGTATCTCACACCCTTTACGTGTCCAAGTCTGGAAACACATTTGATTAACACACACAAATCAGCCCTTACAGGACCCAGAGTGCTGGTCCAGGTTTGGATGTGCATGAAGCTAGAAGGATAGACCAGATCAGTTTCCCAAGTCTTGGTACCACTCTTCATCCACAAGACTGGGAAGGGTTTGAAATCTGCCTCCATCCTTCGAAGAATGTTTACAAGATAAGTGACCTTGGAAGAGGTAGTTTAAATGTTAGAGTTGACATAAAAGTTATGTAATTAACTAGTAAATAATACAGATTATATACAAAATGCATTAAGAGATGCATTCACATTTATCTTCTGAGATATACTAACAATTACTAAGGGACAATATTTTCCAAACACAGATATCTTTGACTCTCATGCTCAGATGTCAAACTATTAGTGAACCCCTGACTAATTTAGTCATTCCTATATTTCTTCAGCATGATTTGCAGGTTAATTGTAGCAGGAAAATTATAATGACAAATATATAGATGAAGCAGAATACATTATTCATATATACAATAAAAGCATCAGCTGTATTGTCATGACTTATTGTAGTACAACGTGTATGGCCTTTTTGGCCAGATGATACACCAGAGGTTTCCTTTCCTTTAGGTTTGAAAAGCTCATGTGCAGCAGAATCAGTTCCTCAGGGTAAGGGTGGGACTTAAGTATTTAAATGCACAAATATTGACAAATAAGGAAATACTTTAGTCATAAAATAATTTTCTGCTTAAGTCTTATTTTTTCCTGTTTACCTCCTTAGAAGAACGCACAGACTGTTGAGACAAAGTGTAGGTTAAGTCTTGATTAAGGTTTTTTTTCCTTTTACTTCTCTCTCTTCAGTTTTCCTAGTTTAAAATAATCTGCATTTAATTTTTAAAGCATAAAAGGATAAATCATGTGTCTCAAGTAGCTATAGAATGCATAACAGGTAGGAATGTATTGCTTTTATATAACCATTCTTTTTATTAAAAAAATCAGGTGGGGGATAAACCCCAACACTTTATTTTAAAGTGTCAAAGATCCTATTGCTCTCTAGATTCATTTTGCCCATGAGAAGAGAAGTATAAGCAAAGTATTGCACAGATACAAACCTGACCTTTAAGCTCCTAGGTCCTTCTCTGTATCTCCAATGTCATGTAAAAAGAATGTGGGCTCAGATCCACTGCAGCCTAGGTCCTTCTCTGTATCTCCAACTGACATGTAAAAAGAATGTGGGCTCAGATCCACTGCACAGAAATCATCAGAGTAAGTTGTCAGTGCATGAAGTACAAGAAAGTTGTGAAGGAGTTTACTGCCAGTAGAGTGGGCAGTGCACTCAAATCATCACTGAACTACCAGACAAGGCAAGAAAATTGCCGAAGCTTTCACTAGAAATCAAACACATATCCCCCTTTATTTACTTCCTCTGAAATAGAAGGTGGCCAGACCTGCTCCACTCCAATGAAATGGCAGATTTAGGCCGGCCCCTTTCCACATTTCAACAAACTTGACAGTAGCCACCAGTATGCCCATTAGCTCCACAGACTTTTCATTGAGAATTCAGGAATACTGAAGGGCAGCTACTAAACCTGGGCCAGCCCCAGCAAGCATAGAGGGACTATAAAACCCTGCAACATGTATGGATCCCACCTTTCCTTCCTGGCAAAAACTGCCAGCCTCTCAGGAAGGAAGCAGAAGAAATCTTACAGAATCCAAGATTTTACAGTTCTGAAGGGGGCCAAGGGGGTGTAAATTCCAGCTAGACCCCTGTGTATTGTTAAATTTTAAAGAGATATTTCAGCAGGGTTTGCTGGGTCTTACAAGTGCCTACATACAGCTTTCACAGGCATCCCAAAAGGTTTGGCACTGGAGATGGGGAGCAGAACAGGCTGGGGTTTATTTTTTTCCTGATTTCATTTACCTATCCTGAACCATAACAACATTAAAGCCTGGAAACAGAACAGACCACAATGGAAACTGTATTAACACTGCACTCTGCTGTATGTTACATGCTATACATCCTTTCTATAATTTCTTCTCTACAACTCTGTTTAACTTCAGGGAGTAGTTTGAACTACGGTTTGTATCACACCTGTTATATACAAAAAATAAGTCATTGTACACACGTGTGCTCACTTCTTTAGGTATCCAGAAAGTTTCTTTTTTCACCAAATGGATGTCAATGGATTTAGATTAAGGAATTCTGCAAAGAAAACAACGGACAAAAACTGACTGGTCAGAATAACAGCTCTCCTATTTGCAGGGATTGTCCCTCATTAAACCACTCTCATCTGTAAAAGGGTGTCTTTGAGCTTCTTCCTACACGGAGACTATCCCTTCATTGTCTGTCTCCCAGATTCTCTGCAGCAGATATTCAGATCAAGTTGCACTTGCATTTTCCAATCTAAGAGAGAGGCTCGATTTGTAAGTCCAGGGCCGTTCCATGGGAAAGAAAACATTAAAAAGCAAGGAGGAAAAAAAAAAAAAAGAAAAAAAGAAAAAAAAAGAAAAAAGAGTGAATGCACTCAAAATCAAAGCAGCACCTGTAAGCACTAGGTGGCAGCACAGCAAACGGTATTTCTTCCTCCAGAAATGAAAGTCGTTGAAAACTATAGAGAGATTTCAAAATCAAAGTATGACTCTAAAATCATATTACAAAAATTTCAAAATAGAATGAGTAACAGTTCAAAAGGAGAGAAGACAACACAACAACCATTCTCCCTTCTCTTAAGAGTAATGCTTTACAGTCTGCCTCTTTGCAAAACTGGATGGCAGCACTATTGCCCAACTACAAAGTTCCAAAATGTACTCTCAATGCATCTCTCCTTTCCTCAGAGTCCATACATCACCCCCAGACAACGTCTGCTCAGGCTGCTTGTTGACTAGTCTGGACAACATGGGTGTCTACAGCCTGTCGGCTCTGCCTTCACCAGAAGGAAGTTGTTCCATACAGAGGATAATACAAGGACACTGGGAGGAATTTGGTGGGCATCTACAATGTTAGACCTGAAGAAATAAGCAGCAAAAATCATTGGGGACTGGACCAGAAACTGGATTTTTTTTACTTCTTATCTATCATGTACCCCCAGCCTTGCAGTTCCTTTATTTTTCTTCCTCCCAGTATTTAATAAACTTCTTGTGATCTCATATAATCTAGCACCATGCCAGGATTTTTCAGAAACATGTAGAATTCATATTCCCAAGACCAAGCCATGATCAGTCCTGGCTCTGACTTAAAAACAGACTCATTTGAAAGCAATCCTGAGCTTCAGCCTCATCCTTTGAGAAGTGCACGAGCATACACACAAGTGTGTAGATACACACATAATAGTTTGGCTGGCATTCAGTTTAACAAATTAATTCCTGTAGTGCTGACCTCTGTGACTCTTCAGTTGGTGTTGCAGAGGGTCACAGAGAAAATGTAACTGCAAAAGAATCTTATGGAACTGAATGTCTGAGCAACTGAGAAGCAAATGTAACTCAGTGTCAGTAAGTGCAATGCAGGTTTATGGGAGAGAACAGCTACTTAAAGACTCTTAAATATGGGCCAAGCCTGTTGTAAAAGGTTCTCTGAAATCAGCAGCATCTTGCTTAGCAACAGTTAAAACTCAAAAAGAAACAGGAAAACAATATAGAAAAGCAAAATCATGGAAAAAAGTTAGACATCGTCATCATGACAAAACCATCGATCCAATGACAACAGAAGATACAGCAAAACCAGAAAGTGCACAATGTCTACAGAAATGTACAGGTATATGAAACTGTTTCCATTTGATGAAAGATAATTAAACTATCAGTCTTCATCTTGGAAAGGACACAACTGAGACAAAAGGCAGCTTTAGAATCATGGCCGATATAGAGAAAGCAAACAGAAATCGATTACTCTGCATTTCTCATTGTCTTGGAATCAGTGGGATCTATGTAATTATTAAGTATCAGGCTTAAAGTGGAAAAAAATAAATACTTTTTCTCACGTTAATCAGCTATAGTGTAGAACTCACTGCCACAGAACATCACGAGAAATCAGAAGGATTTTAAAAGGGCCAAACCATTTCATGGAAGACAGTCCAGCCATGACTGTGTAACATGACGGCCCAGATGCATGGTGGGGCATCTCATGTAGTTTATAAATCATCAGATATATAATGCAAAGAATGCTTACTAGGAAAGAGTTACTCTAAAAATCCCACTGATAAAGGTTTCCCTAAGTATCAAGGATAAGTTCCTGTCATAGACAGACAGCTGGTTCTGCCCAGTATAGCTGTCCTTGAATGTTATACTAGAGAAAACACTACTTATAATGCATATCAACCCTACAAACTAAAGATTACAAATTTGTGGTAAAAAAAGAGAGAAACAACAGTAACAAAACAAACCAAAAAAATATCAGCAAGGCAAAACAGTGAGATCTGCACTGACCCATTTTCCTTTTCTGACATGAACACTTGAGTCAGTCTAAAGATATCAGTATCACACACGAACATCCAGAGACACAGTCTAGGGCTGATGAAAGCATTCGGTCAAACACTGGCCTTATTAAAGCTACAGATTTTTTATATGTTCAGTATATATTTGAGGCAAAAAGCAAAAGCTGAATGGTCTAGTTCCTAAAATCCACACTTACAACATGTATTTTGCCCAACTACTCTGGGAGAATCCAACTTTATTCACTGTTCTATAGGCTCTTCGCTCCCTTGCAATTTGACCTATTTCTCCAATTTGAATTCCAAATGGGAACTTGCTCCAAAGCATTCCCAACTGTTTGAAAATTAAAACATCTCAAAGAAATACATTCGGCTGTTTGACTGAATCATTGCAGATCCAGATGGTACACTGGAGATTGAGTGGGATGTTTTAGCAATTTCACTGAAAATTCAGCCAACCACCAGATCATCAGTTTATTGTCCCCGTGTCACCATATTTAGTGATAATCAGGGAAACTACTTTCTTTTTCAGGATGTTTCCATCACCAAACAAGGCTTGCAGGTTTATATTCTTTCCATGTGCCCCACTCTTGCAAATTTCATGGAGATACATGCCGGAAAGAGGCCTACAGAGTCACTTTATTAATGTTTTCACAGATAGAGAGGATACAGAACGAATGGAAACATCTTCTTATATGCCAGAGAACCCACACACAAGACCACTATAAGAATCCTGCTCACAGAACCCCCTGTGCTTGCAGTGCACTCACCATGTGGAGAATTTTAAAGGGAGAGTTAATATACAGGTCATTAGCTGCATTTCAGGGAGAACACAGGCTGTGGTACATGATTAATTGTTCTGAAGACTAGAGAAGACTACAGTGATAACCAGAATAATCCCCTGTACACAAAAGGGAGCAGCCTAATTAACTCCTGCCTTTGACTCCAATCTCTACAGATGAGTTGCAAACATGATTTTAAGAAAAACATCCATATTTTGTTTTCAAATTTTCAATAATGAGGAACTTGCTAGGCTGTTCCAATGCTTAATTACCATTAAATATTTGGATCTTGCTAGATTGTTTTCAGCCAGACAGAACAACCAGTTTAGACCACCATATGGGTTTTTTTGTATACTTGTAAGTCTGACTCTAAAGACTTAATTTCTTGTTTAATGGAAGAAGTAGGCTGAACTTGTTTTCTGAGTGGAAAACATATTTCCCAACCCTTTGGATCATCCTTGTAAGTCCTCTTTGAGCTCTGTCCAATTTTTTTCTTCAGTTGTGGATGTCAAAATCTGACCTCATGATCCTGATGTGATCATAGGTACTAAATATGGAGGTAATATTGCTTCCACATAGTTATTTAATGTTCTTCACTCTATATATCCAAGGGTCCCTCTTGTTAGGAGCTACTCTCTCCATAGGGAAAGTTGGTAGTTTCCAGAATGCTGGAGGAAAAAAACAACTGTAGCTTACAAATTTTACTGCAATAGGGCCTTGAAGAGTCACTGCTGTTATTGCTACAACTGCCTAGGAAGGAATCACAGGTGCTATGTGGCAAGAACAGCTAGAAAAAGGGCTGGCAGCTTCCAGCAGCAACTGCTGCCATACCTCCCTTACCTACTTCACCCTTCCCTTTCTTTCCCCACCTCCCTATTTAAGGTTGCAAGAAAAGCTGTAAATCTCAACACTTCCAGCTAACTCTGTGTCCCAGATTCACTTCCTACACATCTTTCTCACTTTTTTTCTGACTGGCTTTAATTCAAGTTTGCCCTAACCTTGGATCCCTGGATTGCCATTGTTCGTTCTGCTCCCATTTTTGATTCTGGGTCCTTTGGCTCCCCAGATACTCACATACAGTCAAATATGCACCTGGGCTATCAGGATAAAAGCCACATTATATAGATGTGGCTGATATGCCCTTTTCCTAGATAGCTGAGCCTGCAATTTTTGAAAAATAAACTCATTTTCCCATACTCAGGGCCGAAAATCATCAAGACTGTAGCTAAATAATGGGGAAGTGATACATGATGGAAAGGACAGAATGATATTTACTACTAATAATTAAATCTTATCTTCCTAATCAATTATAAAAGTAAGAAGTAATATATTTTTAAATTACTAAGATGCAAAGACAATTGGATATGTATGGGTAAGTTATAACAATATATGCAGTGACACCTTGGACACCGTGGTTGGAAAGCTCTGATGTAATAACCACTTCAGGGTTAATTGTACTTGAGAGGAAGGAAAAAAGAAAGAAAATTAGCATTTGGAAATCAGGCACTTCCATTTAGCAAACAGTTAAAAAGTATTTTCTAAATATAATCTAATCAAGGTATCTACATACCAAGAAGGTATTTCTCTGCAAGATGCAGCTGAGCAAGTGGTAGGAAGAGAGAGTCGTGGTGCTACACCACTGCTTTGGGTATGATTCTGTCCATGCAGCACTGAACATGGGTGAAAGACACTGCAGTCAGCTTAGCTGCTGTTCCCCCCAAAATATCTGCCCAGGTGCACTGAAGAGGAGCATTTTTGCCCAACAATGTTGCTATATGTTCAGTGAATCTCACTGCAACCTAAAGCAGAGAAACATGATCTTCAAGGGATCTGAATCCAAGGCCACGCTGCCTACAAGGATGCAAAGAGGTTCATGTTGAATGTTCCAGTTTTGGATTAACTCTGATTTCAAACGTCAGTACATCTAATGCACCTCATGTGACTCAGTGCATAAGGGCTCCTCCCAGTTTTGACCCAGTTGTTATTGGAGAACAAGTTTTTCAAGCTGTGAAATCCACTTTATAGCAAGGCCTTAAAACCTTGGCAATGTCTTTGAATGACAAATGCAGGCCTCCTCTGAAATACATTTCAGCTATGTGACCCTGATTTAAGTTAAAATTCATAGACTGTTAATTAGCATGTGGAACAGGAAGTTTCTAAATAGCTTACCAGGTATGTATTTGGCAGGCAGTACACCAACACTTGAAGTGTGGTTAAAAAAACTCACTCTTTTTACATCACTGAAAGTTTAATAAATATTTATTTCTTCAGGGACCTCCTATGTTAATGAAACCTGTCTGCTCTTGTTTGAATCTTTAAAACTCATGTGTTAAATAGTAACGCTGAGGTAGTGTCTCTGAAATTGCACTGCTAACAGCAGAGCAAATACAGAGCATAAGTGTTTTTTCTGTCTATTTAACAGTTTTTATGTGTCTGCTAAGTGCTTGTTTTCTGTTTTGTTAATCATTCCAACTCCCATAATAATTACACAGAAGAGGAAATCGCAATTTCAAATGCTACCATTTCTCTGGTTCTCTAGAGCTAAAAGGAGGAAGCAGGCTTAGATGGCTTTCTCAAATGTTTTTTCTTTTGCTAATCATGTCAAAATCACATTTCTGTGCCCATTATATAGTCAGATAGCCCATCAAAATGCTGTGTTATTTGTTTCATATCAGGAAGCAATTCCATTTACCATATAATAGTCATTATCCTGAACTAATTTTTATCAATGCTATCATTTTCTAAGACCTTTTACCCTATCCTCAAAAGTTGTTCAGCTATTGGTGCATAACTTGCACTTCTGCAGGTTAACTTTCCAGCTCTGGAATGACACACTACATGGCAGTACTGCCAGGCAGCCTGATGCCATAAGAAAGCGACTTTGGTGCCAAGTGCCACATGCCAAGAGAGAGGAAAGTCACAGAGACTCATTCTGAAAGGAGCCCTGCTCAAATCACTCTACAGCAGACTTATTCTCCACCTAAGTCACCTCCTGGCTTCAAACCATGCTTTAACTTGATCTTCAATTTATTCTTTCTTGTTTCCAGTCAATGCCTGTGTATTTTATGTCACCTACTTACCTAGATAATATCCTGAGGCTCCTTCCAGACTCACCTGCCCTATGATCCCATGGGTGCTACTGAAAGAAAGCCTGCAGCAGCTTGGCACTTTGGCTATTCCACGTGGTTCATGTTCATTTACATTTGTTGCTGTCAGTGTGTGAGCGTGGAGATGAATCCGTTAGTGCACAGGAAATGCAGAAGTCTGTTCCTATATAAAAGTGACCTGGTGAGAGATGACATGGCTGGGTTCAGGGAGTTAAAATACTATCTTATTTTTATTCCTAGTCTCAGCTTTGTATTACACTACTGCGGTTTTATTGCTTCTTTGAACTAAGTTTTCACACACCAGTGGATTCCGGGAGACCTGGAAATCCCGCCTTTGCAAAGCCATATTGACTACAGAATAACTCAAATTCCTATAATCCTATGAGAGATTTAAAATATTGGAGATGCAGCTTCATTTATATGGCCTTTCCTCCAAATGAAACCTGGAAGTAATACTCAACACTTACTCCCTGCTCCATGAGAAATGTTTCTCCTAGAGTTGCAAGGCTCCCGAGGCAGCTAAAAGGATACTGGAAGACATTCCAGGAGTGCCAATGGAGAATAAGAGACTGAAATAGCCATTAATGGGAGTTTTTGCACTAAATGTCATACAATTCTGATTCTTGGTCATACCAGCTTCAGGGGGTGCTGGTGGTACCTCCTATTCTCTGAGTAGAGAACTTCACTTTCAGTCTGGAAAAATTCATGAGCCTGGAAGGAAAGGGAGGTGATATTCAGATTACTGGAAATCTAGATTCTCAATATTTATGATATAATGATATTGCCAACTGAATGCCACATTTTACTACAGCAGGAAATATGTTTTCAGTGTAAAGTTTCAGCTCAAAGCTTGGCTGTCTATTGCGTTCTGAATTTCTAGCTTCATATCTTAAATGTGGGTCTCTTAATTTATCCAGCATAGAAGTACATCTGTTCAGTATTCAGCATACGAAACATTAGGAAGTATGCACTGAAGAAATATCCAGAACAAGTTATCAACCTATATACAAAAAAAAAATTAAACTGAACATTAAGAACTAATTTTACCTCTCTGATCTGTCTGGCAGATCTCACTCTTACTCTCTTGTCCAGTACATGCATTCCCATGATGACAGCTTTTTTGTACACACAGGCAATAAAAAGAGTGGTGAGATTCACCCAGCAGACACAGTACAGATGACAATGATCAGCTGGCATGGAATTAAAGAGAAGGAAAGTAAGATACTTTTATGGGGTTCACCCTGCAGATGGAAGAAAAGACCTTAGCATACATCTCAAAATTACAAGGTAGAGCAGCTAATTTTGCATTTCAACATATGAATTTCCGTTTATTATGATTTTCTTTTATAAAGCAAAAAACATCTCAATTCTGAGATCTATTTTCATTGCTCCATTTCCACTAAAAATTGGCTGATAAATGGTTGTGCCACAGAGACTCTTTGAAGAGAAGCACCTGTTCTTCCTGTTGGGAGGAGACAGGAGTGACACATACTGGGACTTCCCATGCCAGAACATCATAATATCAACTTCAAGCACTTTATATTTCTGTCAAAAGACAGCAATCCTTGTTCCAAATAAATGACCACTGAACCTAACATCCAGTTGTCAACTTCTTTATCCCATTTTATAAACAAACAATATCAGATACAGAAATGACTTGTCCAAGTGACTGCATCACTGGCAGGACAACACTTCTCTAACTTAAAAAATTACAGTATAAATAGTTTAATGTGCCCCAAGTTAATCTAGTACTTTGCAAATTGATGCAGTTATAACTGCTTTAAATAAGCATAAACTATTTGGCGTAAGTCCTTTTTAAAACAAATGTAGCATATAAACCCAAATTTATGATACTTTAAAATTGTATTTTAGGAAAAGTTGTAAATTGCTGAACAAATTAATGTCAAACCTTATTCGAACAGACTGCCATAACTTCAGCCATCAGAGGGAAGGATCTTGTGCTCTATACTATTTGAAACGCTTGTGCTCTGAATGTGAACATTTTGATGAGGTTGTACTGGACTGACAGTCATGTCGCTGAACCTTTTAAACTGTGTCTGCTATTAAAAATATAAACCAAAACAAATTTGGAATTACTGCATACATCAGTAATGCAGTTCATGTGTGTGAAATCTGAAGCTAAGGATTCCACTTGTTGCATCATATCGTGCTCTGCAGTGCAATCAGTACACTTGATACAAATTCTTGATCTTTTATAGGGAAGACTACTTGATTTCCAGTTTGTGTGGGCACCTTATTGAAAACCTCTGGTTATTGACCGACAAATGTACAATTTTTTGCCTGAATTAGTGGGTGTGCTGAAACCACTCCCAGTAATACTATTTTCAGATTGATACTATTACTACAGAAACTAGTATTAGCTGCAACCAGCTTGAATGCTAAGCAGCAAGACCTGTTTTTACTGAATCTGCCGTTCTGGGTTTCTAATTGCTGGTTTCATTTTTCGCATTTTCCTGAGTGAGGAATGAAATATAGACCTTGTATCTGATTTTTTTTGAACTTCAGAAAGATGCAGTACATCTGAACCTTCACATGCAAGCCTATTTTTATCTTTATTTGGCTGATTCAAAATATCTGATGTCTGAAGAGAAACTGAATTTGTAAGATTTTGTGATTCAAAAGACAAATGGAAAGCAAAGACCATGAAAGAGATGCAGCCATGACCGCAGCTCACACTTTGATCCAGTCAGGAGAGGAAGGTGGATACAAACAGAAGAATAAATACTGTTCTGAAAATGATGAGGAGTACTTCAGATCCTGTTCTTCTCCTAGCAGAAGTACATCACTTAACTGTATTTTAGGTTCAACATGTTCTATTGAGTCACCATGGAAAGGACTGATAAAGAATGTGTCCTTTTTAAGTTTCTTTTAACATTCAGAGTAGTGGCCCACAGCCTCAGGAGGACACCACTCTGTCAGATTTGTGTTAATGACCCCACACATTTTAGATTTTACACTAAAAGCACATGACTAAAACATGTGATCTACAGCAAGCCCTAGATCTGTAGAAATTAAGAATTCTCTGAGACTCACAGGGAAACAGGAAGACCAAGGGAAACTCTGGAATAAAGTAAAAAAGGACTTTCAAAGATGATCTCAAACTATTTTTCTCACTATCAAGACTCTGGGAACTGCTGCTGAAGACTCCAAGACACTACAGGCAATGAGACAGCTCTGCATAACATCTCCACGTGCTCACTCATCTGCACTGGGATCATACACAAGTAATTATTAGGGCTGCAGCTTTCTCCTGCACCATATTGTACTAAAGGTTATGCAGACACCTGAGAAAGCAGCCAAGCTTGCAAACTGTAAAGATGAAGAGTTCACTCTGTTCTCTGGTGCCTGTGTTCAGTTGTAATTATTTCGTTCAGATTTTGAACCAGCAGAAAGGTCTGTTTGGACAGAGATGCTTGGAAATAGGTATCTAACAGGAAGAGTGGGATCCACATTGGGCTGATGTTTACCCACTATGCTGATTCCTTACAGCAGCAGCTGTGACAAGGGATTATAATAAATGAAAAGGGATGGTATCAATAAAACTGACAATATGGCTATACAGTCTAACTGTAACAACCACCAGTATCTGAATGGCATCTGATTAATTTTCTTTCTATAATTTTAATAAACAACCCATCCTTATTTCTGAATCTTCTGTGAGGTTATTGTCTAGGTATAGTATGCTAAATTACATGTTTTTAGAATGAATCAGCTGACACACCTCCCTGAAATGGATGCTCTTCAAAATTAATAGGAAAACAGCAATCATCAATGCTGACATTTGAAAAATAACTACATAAGTAAATGAAGGGAGGAGAGGCAGTGAGCCTTTTAAATTTTGTAGCCTTCAAAAATCACCTATGTGTCTCCCCAATAGATCTCACTTTTCAAACAAAATCCCTTTGACAGCACAATATAGCTTTTAGATTGACCAGCTAATCTATTATTTAAGCAAATGACTACCATTTATGATGGTAAAGATGACAGACATCGTGCCTTCAAAAAACCCTCCCTGTTAGGAAAATTAGTTTTAACACATAGAGACATGCTGCCCGCAGACAGACAGACAAATCTGTAATTTTTTAGTGAGAAAAATGTAGACAGGGGACTCAGTTCTCACCTCTATTCTACTCTTGCCACTGCAGTTATTTTAACAGCTCCAAAGAGGGTCAAATATGTACATTGCAGCCCAGTGCTCTCCAACAGGCACAGCTGGTCATCTCTGCAGCTATCCTTTGAGCTCTCTGGAAGCAAATTTTCTTTGATGCAATATCCCCAGGAGTGTCTTTCCCACCATTTCTCTCGACTGTTCTGATGAAGTAAAGGGACACAATACTTACCACAACTCAAAGAGCATCCCTCTTCCAACACCTTCCACTTCCCACACATTTCTTTCCAGGTTCCTAGCTTCAAGTACAGCCTGTCTGGGAGTTGATGATGCTGAGATGGCTGAGCTGACTGCCTGCCTCCCATTTGGATTACAGGCAGGATCAGACCCTTTGCATTGAGGACATCTGTCCGGCTTGGCAACCTGTCAGTGTCACCATTCAGCATGGCCATCATACGGGTACAGTCCCAAGAGGACAGCACAGCTTAGCATTGTACTGATGGAATGTCACTCCTCTTCCAAGAAGGGTTCAGAACCTCTTAGGAACGTAGCTTCTAGTGCTCTGAATGTTCACCAGGCCGTAGCTCATCAGTCTTTCCTGAAGGCAAGTTTTGCAGATATCCTAAATAGCAAATGTCAACACATTGTTGTCAAATCAAAAGTAAAAAGACAAATCATGTGTCATATCAGTAAAGCCCTGGAGCTGCTGGCTTGTAAGGATACAGTTACAAATACTGAAGAAAGATGCCAGGGACAAAGGAATAAACCAAGAGCCACCTTTCCTGGCTATACAGTGCTCTGATGGGAAGCTACAAAACATCTAAGAAATGCAGCGCACTTTCTGTCAGAAACACCACTACAGTGACAACTTGGGCTTCATTAGACACAGGATATCTTCTCCCAAGTTCATTTTGTCAGAGCCTAAGTTTCTGATATGGAGCTATTTTGCTGAAAAATCTAACTTAGCAGCAAAGGCTGTAGACACTCAGAGATACAAATGCAGGCTTGCTCTCCCTTCAGGCCTGTGAGGTGTAACACACTCTGAAGGTCCACTGAGGACTTACCAAACCTGAAGTATAGAAAACAAAGTCTAGAACTGTTAATCCTTACTGGAAATATGAGCTATCATCATCATACTGGTAAATCAAGTAAAATAATAGCAGTTTGCCAAAGTTCCTCAGCACTTTGGAAAATATCAAACCACTTATTTGGGTGCCTAAATTTGAATTGTTCACAAGGGATTGGTCTAATGGGCAAGAATTAACGGGACAAACCAGGACTCAGATCATTACCAAAGCCTGCTCCAGTTCTTATCTCTCAAATACTTTTGCCTCTTAATTTAATTGTCTGAAATGCATGAGATAGGAAGACAAAATACTTAGTAATATTTAGCAGTTTTTCACCTAAGTGCAATATACATTTCTAGATTGCAGAGCTGCTTTAATGAAGAACTTGTCAGAAACTCTTCCCCAATACAAGACACGGTATCAGCTGATATAAATCTCCAAAGTTCCACTGATTTTGTGGATTACTTAATACAGATGGCTGATAACTGTTTGAAAATTCCCTTGTTTACTAGTCTATGCAAGCCTCAATTCACATGTCTAAATGTATCCCTATTAAGGAAAAGTACTTAAGCATGTGTTTAATTCCCAAAGTCCCAGGTTCAAATGCTTTCCGCAGCAGAGCTGTTGTAACTGGGATCGTCTAAAGAGGCTGCTTTCCAGAACAGGGGTGTTTTTTCTGAATGAAGGCCACAGCTCATTTTAGAAATATGCAGCTGTCTTACTGAAATAAATGGCATACTGTTATGGTCTCATACCTGGCCGAAGAGACTACACTTCAGCAGGGCAGTTTACCCACTATGCTGATTCCCTGCAGCAGTAGCTGTGACAAGGCATTTCTACTGAATTAAAAATTTAGCTTATTTTTCTGGTTGTCTGTAGTCTTAATTGCATGATTTCAAAATATGGGGGGAAAAACGTCAGTGTTTTGTAGCTCTCAGACCTCTATAAGTTTCATGATTCTTGGAAGAAGTACAATTTTTAGAAGCTACACTAGTTGTTGTCAATTTAAAATGAGTACAAAAACATATTTTAGAGCAAAATTTTCTTTTTCAGAAGAAATGTTGCATCATTTTATAACCATAATTTATATCATTCCGGATTGCAGTTTGGGGACCTAGAAGCCAACTTTTTTTAAACTTACAGTAAAAATTTCTGTATTAACAGCATAGTTTCTGTTCATCAGCATTCTTATTTCCATTGGGGTTTTTTTGTTGTTTTTTTTGGTTTTCAACTCTATAAATCCTAAATGTGCCTTTCATTTAATTTTTCCACACTTTAAGTACATCTGTTCAACATTTGGTTCATTATATACTAGGAAATATGCTCTGAAGAAATATTCATTTTACTTTTCAGCCTACAAAGAAAATGCAACAAAGCTGTACTAATTTTTTTCTTTTCAGTAGCTCACACTTAACCAGCTAACTCCCACACTTACTGAAAACAGAGCTGTGATTTAATTGACACCAGGATAACTTTGCCAAAAATATTTACTAAAATATGACAGAATCACAAGATGGTTGAGGTTGGAAGGGACCACTGGAGATCATCTAGTCCAACCTCCCTGCTCAAGCAGAGTCCCCTACAGCACATTCAGTACTGTGTCCAGATGGTTCCTGAACATCTTCAGTGAGGGAGACTCCACAACCTCTCTGGGCAACCTGTTCCAGTGTTCGGCCACTGCACAGTAAAGAAGTTCTTTCTCATGTTCAGGTGGAATTCCTGTGTTCAAGTTTCTGCCCATTGTCTCTTGTCCCCTTGCTGGGCACTACCAATAAGAACCTGGATCCATCCTCTTGGCACCCTCCCTTCAGAAACTGATAGATCACCCCTCAGTCTTCTCTTCTGAACTAGAATATAGATACCAGTTGCTAACTCTTAGAATCATAGGCAGTATTAAAACAGTATTACAATGTCTTTAATCTCTCTTATGGGAAGTCACACCAGGTTAGAATTTATTTTAGTAGAAACTGTGATCTCTTTCGCAACCTCCCTAGATGAATATCTCTTACCCTTTGTGATACCGGTCAACAACCTCTGTACAGGGAGGATGGTATTCCCACCTATCAAAAAAATCTGTTTCTCTTCTTTTAATTAAAAAAAAATTAAATATGATCTCTCTCTTTAAAATAGTGCTAAAGAAACATTACTCATAGATCTAAAGTTATTACTGTCATTTTGTTCTGTTAAAACCCAGAAAATAGTAGAGCAGATGTGTTAAATGCTGGTGGAAACCAGATTAGTTTGGGTGAAGACTGGTAGCAATAAATATATTGTACACTTCATGATGCAAACCATGTCAGCTCCTCAGTGTTAAGCTCCAAGTTGCACCAAAAAAAAAAAAACCAAAAACCCAAGCATTTTAACCTGTACTCCTGTACTGATCTATATTCTGAATTCCAGTAAGTGTGATATCAGTATAAGTTGCAGTGGAGCTGCTTCTTCAGTTATGGGATGGAATAGTCTGGCCAAGGCACTGATATTTTTTGCAGGCTGATATAAAAATATGCAAGGGTACAAAACCCACAAACCGTACCTTTGCACACCAGCCAGGCCTGGTGACCAACAGAATACAGACTGAAACAGAATACAGGTTGGCTCCTCAGACTGAAACAACAGCAACGACTCCAAAATAATTTGCCTGCTTACAGCCTGTTGCTGTAAGAGCCACTGAAGTTCTCAGGTGACTTTGCTACTTGTGAGACAGTGAGACAAAACCAACTGCAAGTTGCTTCAGCCACCTTCTTCCTCATCTGAGCGCAGCATCCTCTTGTCCCAGGCTAACTGACTACATGCAGTGGCTTTGGAAAAACTAAAATGAGGGGGAAGTGGAAATCCATCATCTACTTGAAGTCTCATGCAGATTTTCAAAGGACTGCACTGACCCAGCTGCCAGATCCTTGCCTAAGATGACAGGTTTTGTCATGAGAGAAGAGTCAGACTGAGGGTGCAAGGTACCAGAGGAAGCTAGAGCATGCACCCATAAGATAACAAGGAAACCCCATTTTCTCTGGAGGAACAACCATAACCTGAAGCTGCCAGAACTGAATGTTCTGCAGTCTGAAGGCACAGATCCCACTGGTGAATAGTTTACAGCTCTGTTTTCTCTCCTGGATCATTGTTCTGTGTTTCATTTGTGGTGGATCGCAAGTAGCAGAAAATAGGGAACTATGGATTAGAAATTTTACCAAGTATCTCCATTACTTTGCCTTGGGATGGTTGGATTCATTCCCCATACATTCCTCTGCAGAGAAATTCTAGCCTCTGCCTCTTCAGTCACCCCCGTTATTGCAAACAAAAAAAGAGAACATCAAGCTCACAGTAATTTCATCTTAGTTCTTCTAATGATGGGTGTATTATTTCCGGGGAACTCCCATATATAAGGGATGACTGGATCCCTTCTGAAAGAAAGAAATTCACAGAACAAATTTTGTTCTTTCTGATATGATATATTAAGTGCTATCCAGTGAAATGGTTCCGTTACTAAGTTTTAAGATTTGTTCTCTGGTTATATAATTTACCACTAGGCACTGCTGCTTTCTTTCTGGAAAACATGAACTTCACCAAAAAAACTAAAAATAATGGCTATATGAGTACTTAGGGAAACACCATTCCCTTTTTAACCAGTTCTTTTCTTGATAGGAAAAAAACCCAAACCAACAAACAGAACCTAAACCCTTTCAGTTCTGCCATTCTAATATCACATAAAAGCATTTAATTTTTCCCTCCTGGATGCAAAGTTGTGGTAACTGATTTAATTTTTTTATTTTAATGTGCATGTGTAACAGCTTGGATTAGTAACAGTGCATTGTTCAAGACTGTTACTTTGAACAGCCAGCTTCCAGCATGTATCAGAAGTAGAAAGCACCAAATTGAACTTGAGTAACTCCTGCAGAAGGATTACTCAGAATTCCATCTGACTGTGACTGTTGTCCAAAAGGTGGCATCAAGATTTAATTTGTTCTTTGGATTTGGCAACATCATACCCTGAACAGATTGGTAATTTTCCCTGATCTCCTTTTCCAGTTTCTTGGACTTCTCAGGGTTTCTTATTAAAAGTACTCTATCCATTTATTGACTTATAAAAATCAGGAGTGGTTTTGGATAGAACTGGTAAAAAGTGCTGGAAAGGTGGTAAGCTGAACTCCCCAAGTGAAATAAAATTTGCAGACGCATCTTGCTGTTATGGGAGATAATAAGGAGAATGGTTTAGATATGAAGTTATTTTTATTTTGATAATATACCACCAAGTGCTGCATGCTCAGTATCATGAGGCACTCTGTTACTGAATTCACCTTTGGGAAATACTGACGAAGAAAAAGATTCAAACAAACTGTCCTGGAAGGGTTCCACTAAGGGTCATGACTCTATTCATCTGCCTCCTATATGAAATACCTTTATATTCTGTCCCCAAAAGGTAACACTGTGGGCACTCTCCCTCAAATAGCTCATCCACTAAGCTACTTTATAAGCACAATTGGCCTAATACACATTAAAGCCAGGAGAAAAAGCTTTCTCTGCCTTTTCTCACCCCACCCTCTAAGCATACACTTGGACCCCTATGGGTATCGTTGCTTCCTACAGCAAACCACCAAGAATCAGCTTATTTATATTCTCAATGAATCCCAGCGTTGTTTGTGCTGGCTGATGTGCCACATTGTAGAAGAGCAGCAAAAGCTGAGACACACACCAAAAAAAATTATTCAAGCATATATCAGATCCATTGTTGCCTGCTTGCATGAGCCCCTGTGGAAATGCTGACATGCTTCAGAAAAAGGGAGTTACATGGGCAAACACACTGTAGTCGAGAAGCTGTTTAGGACTGGTGTCCTGGCTGTTCTAAGAAGAAAGGCTTTTGGATGGTACATTGTCCTAAGCAGCTCCTACTGAACTTCCATCTGATGCTGCTCCTGCCCAACAGTTCTTTTTCCTTCATCCGCTTCTTCCTGGTGTCACCTACAGAAGCAAGGTCACCTAGGTGGGAGGTCCATTTAATTTATTATTCAAGCATTTAGTAAGGTATAACTTCATCTTAGATATGTGGTGAGCCAACAGTCACACCACTTTATTTGAAGTACAAACATTTTAATAGTCAATATTTAGCCCCAAATGTAATCCCAGTAATTTTTTCAGTGTTCCTTATAGCTTAATTTTCTATTACCATTTAGCCAAATATACTAAAGGTTTCTGGATTACAAATTACCTGAAAACCACAACATTTAATGACATTAGATTAAACTTACTAATTTTTTTTTTCCCTTACAGAACTAAACATAGTATAAATTCTTTTTAAAAATTTTATTGCACATTTTATGCTTTGAGAAGCACTGAAAGTACATGGTTTCCACCAAGCACACGTGATTCAAAGAAATAAAATCTGCAGTTAGACTTGTAAAAAGTATATTATTTTTAAAGCCCTAACCCAATGTAGCGGAAAAGTCTTGTATGTCTTTACCTCTTTTATAGGCGAATATTAAGTGCAACCCCAGCCCTTTATAACAATGTATCATCTGTTTCAAATTGGAAGGAAATCAACTCTCTAATATGGTAAAATAACATATAAGTTAATTTTCTAATTGAACTCTCTGGTCTTGGACTGCCTGCAATAAACCTTGACAATCTGAGACCCAAGCAAGCTCTGGTATTTTGGAGAGCGGGTTGAATGTTACTAATTATAGATAGGTGACTATTTTCACCAGTACAAAAAAAGACCAGTTGCCTGCACACTCAACATTCAGGGCAAAAAACCACACTAATTCCATATTATCGTTGAGAAGTGAAACCCACAATATTCAGGAAATTCTGAGCCCTGGTTCTCATAGTAATTACAGCTCAGCAGCATCCTCTCATGCAGTGTTAGGAACCAACTAAAATTTCACCATTAGCATATTCATAGGACAGGGCTTTTCAGACACTTGCAGCCTTTGGGGTTTTTTTTCCCCAGACAGTGTTAATGACAAACTACAGTGGAATTCAGGTATCTGTGAGCCAGCAAGATTTTGAACGACACTCTGGAAAGGAAACATTTCGCAACACTAGTTGTAGTTGCAGTGTTATAGCTGTTTAAAGCCTATTCTCCTGAGCAACGAGGACATGCATGGTACCTTTCCCTGTCCCTGATTGCTGTTTACAAACTATTATGAAGTATGTGCATTGCAAAAAGTATGCACAAACACTAGACAGCACACAGCTTAGGAGGTCTGAAGTCCCCATTTTTGGAAATGTTGACACTCAAAGATGGCAGGCACTCCCCATATCTGACAAATAGGACTGGAATGACAATGAAGAAAACTATATTCCTTGTTAGAAGGTCATTCTGTCTCCACTCAACAACCACCCAAAGTGCAAACCACACAACCTCACCTGATGCTCTCTCTCCTCTGTGCACTGGAATATCTCTACAAGAGGAAGTTGCCAGCAGAAACCCCAACAAGCCACATCATGGAGGTCACATGGAACTAAACCTGTAACTGCCAGTAAGTTGTCAAGCGTATATGAAAATGAACTTCAGTTACAGGGAGGGGAACCACCCTAAAATGGTTACACAGAAAAAATAATACAGGAATGCATTTGTGTGAGCTACTTTGTCTTATGTAGGGCTGAAAAAGAAAAAAAAAGGTATTTTTCCTCTAGCCAGTAGAGGAAAGACCTCTATTCCGACAGACAGTGGCCAAGTATGCTGTTACCGCTTATAAGTCCCCCAGTTAGCAGGAAAAGTCTCATTAATATTGTATATATGTATTGGCTCACAGTGGGCTTACCATAGCCCAAATATAGAAGAGAAGATTTTTTCCCTGAGATCAGTGATCTTTGGTTACATCATGGCCAAAGCTTATTTCCAGTTTCCATTCCAGCATCAACCTAACAAATCCAGACTTCAGTGATGGGTTTAAACAAGCTTCAAGCATGAGAAGAATGTCTTTATTAAAATATGAATATGTAGGCTTGTACTCCATGCAACTTGGTGTTCCAAAATCAAGCTTAATTTTCTCTACAAAAAAGGAGACAGCCCCAGAATGAGTCAAAAAACAAATCAAAAAAAAGGGTTCATTGATACAGCATTTAATCTGCTCCAGTCTTCTGAAGTGCCAACTGGGGTATAAAACCATTACCTACAGTTTGTAAAACACATAGAGAAAATTTATTTCTTCATGCAAATAAGGTTTGTTTCAGTTTGTTTTGGGGTTTTTTACACTAAAAAATAAGTTCTGCTTGCTAAATTCTCTTCTTTTTCTCCTGAATCCATCTTTTTGCACAGCTGTGTAACAATAAAGTATGGTTTTAGTTTGACAGACAAGTAGAAATATCCTTTAAAAGTGAAATAGAATGAGTCTTTCTTCTCACACTACCCTGCTGCACTTAACTAAGCCATAAGTTTACACAGTAGATGTAAAAATTGGTAGTCACAACAGTCAAAGCTAAGGTTTGAAATGCATGGAAGGGAATTAATCCACAGTGGCATCTTCAGAAACAAAGTGTGGGGGAGAAAGTGGACATCTGACAGGTGTATGAACAATTCCTGTACGCAGGCACTGAGCCACACTCTGCCTTTCTTCATTTGCTCATTCTGAGATTTGTACCTGTCGGCCAATGAGGGTATTCATGAATTCTCCAAGTCTTCAGTCATTTGTTTCTTCCCTCTCAGTCAGAATTTACCATGGAAATTTATTTAATAGGCATTGAGAGACAGACTCAGGTTGCAAGCAAATGGTGTAAAGCATTTGAACAAGCAGCTCTTGTATACCTTCTGTGGGGAGAAAAAATTAATAGGTGAGATACAGCTACAGTCAAATTAGACCTTAAATCCCTTTCCCTTTGAAATTTGTGGGTTTTAATACCTGGTCAGTAATGCAAAATGTCCCCAACATTTTAATATTACTGAGCCCTACTTGAGCCAGGAGGTCAGACAGGTAACTTTTCAAGGTCTCTTACACCATAACTCTCTATGATCTTTTGAAAAAACAGACTCAGAGTTCAGCTGAGTAGATGTTCTCATGTCTTTAAAACAGCTCTTGACTGAAAAGGAAATATTAGACAGGAAAGTGTAACTACTCAAAGGTAGATCATTCTCTTGTCAAAAAAGAGAAGGCAGAAAAACATAGAAGTGATTGAATTGAAGAAACCAGACAGAAGAGCTGCACAGCCTCACTAGCTTTCAAGAATTTCTGCCCTGATGGTTGAGGTTACTAAGGTTTCCTCTGCCGAACCTATTCCTCGGCTGAACCTACTCACATACTGGCTGAGCACTGATACGTGGACCTGGCAAACAAGCACGATCCAGATCGCCTCAAAGGAGCAGTGTTCCATCATCTGCGGATTTAACTCCCTAACAGAAATCCACATTTTCTTCTTTGTCTTTTCCCCTCCAGAACTTCACATCATAAAATTCAGCACCAGAAATCACAACAGGATCCTCCCCTCAAAACTCAGAAGTGGCTCTGTTAACTCAAGTCTGATGTGGATGATTAGGACAGTATAGAGTACCAAACTGTTGTTGCCGTCTTTACTAAAAAATTAAGGAATTGTAGACTGTGACTGGCAACCCAATATTCTTAGCAAGCAGCACCCCTGTTTTTTAGAACAGTCAAGGACACTGGGCTCGAGGTGCTCAAAAAGCAGGGTCTTCCTTCCAAAACCAGACATTTCTGCAAGTTACACAGTAAACACTACAGAACTGCCTGCTCTCATCTCCACTGTAAAGGGGCATCTAAAGAAACCTTTGTTTTATTGTTATTAGGGCAATTTTTTATCCAATACCAGACCTTGAGCATCACAAGAGTCAGGTGTGTTCATGAAATGGTTACTTTCCTCTTTAGCTTTCCTGTGGAAGGAGCAGAAGGGATCACAGAAAGATACACAGTCAAGTTAGTTGTTCATCTTCAAACAGCAACACTGGATTACTAGTCTGCAAATTAACAATCCTTTTGCATCTAGCTGTCATCAACACACCCCCAAGAAAGCTATAGAACTAAATTTATCAGAAACAGGAATTATACCAAAGGTAGGGAACTCCAATAGTACTGTATAGCTGGAAGAAGGAAGAAAAGCTTAATGTACTCACCAGCTGGCAAACAATCTTCTTTCTAATTAAGCATTCTAGTCTGGGAGGTAATTTATCTGTGCATGAAGTTGTTTGGGTTTTTTTTAAATGGCAGAAACCAAATCTAATCCTGTAATACTCATGGCTGCAAATGCAGATAAAGCTGGGTTGTGCCAAACTGTAAGGACAAAGCAGTCTAGGTGCAGAGCCAACTGTAATGCACACCAGTCACGACCTTCAGCAGAGAAATGCTGCAGTTCAAGAGATCAACTAGAGTTTAAAATTTTATTGCATGAGATTTTCTTTAAAAGCCCTGTTTGACTTTATGATTCCTCTTCAGTGACAAGCTTAATATCTATACTAAAACGGCTGTAGCAAAAAGCATATACAGAAAAGTGAATTTTGAATGTGCTTTCAATGAAAAGCAATTTATAAGGCATCTTGGGGCGAATCTTCAGTGAGTTGTACAGGGTATTAGCCACCTGACTTGCATTAGCATCAGTAAGAAATGGCACTTAAATCTCTGCACACTGAGCTAAAAATCTATCTGCTCGTATTGAATCATCACATTTTAAATATGACTTCATAACAGAAAAAAATGGCTGTTACTGGAAATAGGAAAGTATGCAGTGGTTACAAGTGATCTAAACTGAGAGAATCTTGTTGTTTGTGTATTAGATATGTATGGATAAAGAGGTGTGCTTAGATTAATGTACAACAGTGCCAGGCCCAATTATCTGTCAGCAGTAACCTCCACTGTTTGCAGTGCTCTGTGAGAATATTCATATAAATAATTTTTGACCATGCAGTAGACCCCAGACATGGTTAAAACTGCCCCTGGTTGTTGACGCTGGTATTTTTCAGTGACACCTCATTTATCCTAGAAGAGCATGACTGCACTGTCTGCAACCCAAAGCCATGTTCAGGTTACTCTTTTAAAGGCTGCACCATGCACAATATTTGCAAAGGACAGGTACCTAAAAAAAAAAAATTTTAAAAAAATTAAAATGTGGAGAGCTCAGATTTCTTGACATGACTACTTCTCTGTCACATTTTAATAAACAGTTAGAACTTATAAAATCAATATTTAAAATCCCATGTATAACCAAAACTTCAGAGTGAGAACCACTGCACTGATTTTTCTGTAAAAAGTGAGGTTTGGTTTTCATCAATTAGAGGAAGTGGACAAATCTATTACTTCAACATCAAGCATTTCCACCCGAGTTAGGTATTCTCCAGAGCCAAGATGGTCAAATGGACAGGCTTTAGCTTCTATACACATATTTACCACTGAACTCACTCCAACTCACCGCTCAAGTAGAACATGGGACAAATGATTCTCCCTTTTTAACAGTGTTTGGTATGTGCAAAATATTGAGGTTCGATCATTCTAAGGAGTTTGTGACTTTCTTAATTGATAGATTGCCTCGCTTATGATTAGGACATTTTGGACTGAAACCAAATCAGCATATTGAAGGAACTGTTAGCACCCTCTTTATGGTAAGGAGGCCACGCATTTTACAATACCCTCAGTTAGTAACTTTTATTATCACAAATATCTTTGTGTCTTTCCCCCACAGCCTATTTGTCTAGACCTCAAAGGACAAAGATGTACAACAGGATCAAAGAGGAGAAAGTTACTGTTTAGATTTTTCATGCGTTTTATGTTTCCTAGTCTCTTTAGGTTGGAATAGGAAATAAATTCTGACCTTCCTTGTGGTCAACTCACATAATTATTGCTCATTTGTGTGGAGGAATGGGACAGGTCTGGAATATCCCCATCAAGGCTAAAAGAAGATGAAAAAAGTTTAACAAGAATGCATAATAGGAGTATATGGAGAAGAACAACTGCTGGCTGCAAAGCACAGTTGATGGAGTTGATACAAGACAAAATGCTTAGGAAAACTGAAACCAGCTCATGAGGAAACTGTTCTAACACTCTCCATGTCACAGCTATTCCACAACCTGACTAATCTGCCCTCCCATAATAGTGAATTAATCATGCTTCTACTTTTTGCCAGCAATGTGTGTTGCATATAGGTATAAATTGGAGCAAAAAAAGAAACTTCATCCCCAACCTAACCTCCCTATGTGTGCTATTCAAAGAGCCAAAGTAGTTCTTCCATTTCTCCTGGTGCATATTCATATTATAATGAATATGTGGACATTTATGTATGCTGTAGCAATGTAGTGCCCTCATCTGATTACTTCTCACCACCTGACCATCAGAAATATCCTTGTCTGCAGGCTGAGGATGTGGTACCCTGCTGAGATTAATCCACCCAAAAAGGCACCAAGGTAGAAGCATATGGGATGGTCCTTACGCACCACCCATTATTCACTGCTAACTCAAACAAAGCTCCTCCTTTCAGTGCTGTGAGAGTGAATGACAGGATTCTTCATACAACACAAGGCAAAGGTGAAGAGAAGTGAAAGAATACTTTTATCCAGTATGCTGGTTTTGGCTGGGGTAGAGTTAATTTTCTTCACAGTGGCTGCTATGGGGCTATGTTTTGGTGCTGTGCTGAAAACAATGTTGATCATATTAGGAAATTCCAGCATTCGCAAAGCACTTTACTAACTAAAGGCCCCTACAACCTTGCTCCCTTCGGCAATACTCCTTTAATGCCTCCTGAGCCTTGAGTACAGCACCCCACAGTGGATGGCTGCAATGGAACCAGGTGGTAAGCTGAAGCTGCAAGCTCTTGCCCTCTTGTTGCTTCTTGCATCTATACCATGCCCCCAAGGAGATAGCAAACTTTTCTGGTTATATTTTATTTCTGTTAAAACATGACAGCTATGCACCCTGTGACTGCTGCTCCTCACAATACAGGGAAGTGTAGGTACCTTGCTTCTGCTCTGGTCGTGCTGAGGGCCTGGAGGCCGGAGTGAAACAAGAACTTCAAGGCACTGATGCCTTGCACACCTTCTGCCTGAAAAACAGCTTCACAAGTGGATCATGCAGCTTGCCCAATACTAACAAGTGTCGACTCACCACCTTGTAACATTGAACATACATATATAAATAAGCCATTAAAAGGGGCTATCTAAACAATGACATCATATTAACTATTTCCTGCTCCCACTGATTTGATGAAGATTATAAATTAATCATCACTGCGCAGTATTATTACATTTAACATGTTACCCAAATGGCCAGTTATTACTGAATATGTGTTTATTTTGTTTAACTGGACATGTATACCCGTTTCTCCTATCAAGATATTCAACTGGTGAGTAATTAAAATTAACAACCAGTTATCAGAATTATTTTTGGGGACACCACAAATAGACCTTTGTAATGGTTTTAATGAAAGCAACAGCTGCTTTTATAGGTCCTTCTGGCTCCACGTCACACAGAGATTACTGCAACACAGCTAGAACCAAGTGTGATGCCATATCCCAGTCAAGCCCCCAAAATGTAAAATGTTACAACTGACTAAAAAGAAAGTGACTCTAAATAATCACCTAGTAAATAACTGTGAAGTCCCAGTGCAACCTCTACTGCAATATTCCAGATCTGGCACATTGGACTTCAAATAGTAATAATTTTAGGAAAACAAAAGCACTTTATTACTTCTTGTAGATGTGGGGATTTTTCCTCTTCCCTATGGCTTTGAGTCAACTTAAGTCCCTTAAAAAAAATAATTCCTTGCATTAAGCATTCTATTAAAATAAATAACAGCTAATTAAGTGACAGGCAAGATAGAGTACTAAATTCCTAGTGTGAATGAATATTGCATATGGCATCAGGCTTTTTGCCACACTCGAGTAAAGCTAGATGTGAGAGAAAGCTTTTGCACACCGCAGCTGTGGCACCCTGCAAGAGCGGT
>NW_008237222.1:5806365-5807097 GCF_000691975.1 Corvus brachyrhynchos
CAGCCCAGTGGCAGAGGGTGGCCCACACCCTCACAGTATCCAACCTCAACCAGGCCAGCCACATGGCTGCTTGGTGCTGTTTGGAGAGGGGTAAGAAAGGGAAACAGTGTGCAGATGGAGTCTGGAAAGTTTCTAAAACTCAAGTGCATAAACGTGGCTGTATCTGGTCTGCCCAAAATACCTCCTTGGGAATACAGCGGCTCCTATACAAAAGCTGGCTATCCCTGCTGTACATAGGCAGTGATGGGTCAGCCAAAAGGCTGTGGGATTTGTGGCAGCATACCAAAAGTTTTCCAGACTCTACAGGACCAATCGTAATGTGCTGTATTACTGCCTTGCAGCCAATGCAAAGGGGTTTGGGTGTAGAAAATTCCAGCCTAAATTTGGGGATGTGGGAATTCACCCACCATTACTTAGCTGTCTGCACAAATGCTCTGCAAAAAATAACAATCTTCAAACTTTGTTAAAAATGTGTCAGGGCTTACTACAGGAAAAACTCTATGCACCATTAGCAGCCCAACCCAACTTGCATTTCTGCACTTCATGAAAGCCAGTTAAGTAGATGACTATCAGACTAAGGCAGCAGTCTGCTGGCAGAAGGGAGCAGATTACCCCTTTATATAGTGTTTACCGAGCCAAACCAAATCCTCCAGGGAATAGGGATTGGGACTAGGGTCGATGGGTTAGGTAAAGTGATTATTTTAACCAAATATAAGCTAGTGTGCTAACACA
>NW_008237222.1:5807109-5824007 GCF_000691975.1 Corvus brachyrhynchos
CCTACAAGGGTGGGAAAAGCACATATGTTATTTATTTTCAAGTTCCACACTGTAATAATCATTTATCTTCCCAATTTATCTGCATGTATAAATTTGTATGCAGATTTAACGTATCTAATATTTGAGGATGAAGATAGGAAGGCAAGAATTTTAAGAAAGAAATACACTATGGCTTAGGTATATGAAACACAAGGTCAGAAGAGCATACAAGAGCTGAGATGGCACGAAGCCAGAAGTTAGGACACAGCAGAGAAGTGACAACCAGAATTTGAACAATAAGGTACAATAACCAAAGAAAATCACATACCAAGAGACAGAGCTGGGCAGGCAAAAGGAGAGAAACAGGAGTAGATTTACATAGCAAAAGCCTGAAGCATAACCAAGAAACCCACTTTAAAATGCAAAATACCTAGCAGGATTCCTTTGCATACTCAAAGAAAGGGATACCACTCATGGCCGGACCTCACCCTCTAGCTGCAGACACTGCCAGTTTGCAGCTGCAGCTCTGATGGCCTTCAGGAAGCTTGGAAGGTGCTGCAAGGATCCAGTGTTCAGCTGCAAGATACAGCTGTTGTTCTAAGGCTTCCATTATGACTGGGCTCTCTAGAATCCAAATTCTTAATGAACAAAGGGGAATGGGGAAGACCCACAATATTGATTAATAAGAGGCAAAGGGTCCATAATGTCTTCTTTCACATGATGACAGAATTATAACGGGCAGCAGATCCTTAATTGAGTGGCTTCTTTTTTCTTCTGTTTTTTTCCTAGCAGAAATATTATGAAGCAATCCAAAACAATGTTTAAGGGTTCTCACCTGACAAAAGAGCCAAATTAATGACACTAAAAATGTCGAAGCAACATATCAACAGCCCTAACCATGGCAACCAAGACTGGTACTTTTAAATTTATTTTGGAGCGAGTGCATGTGATGAAGCTCTGGACCCTAACTTGGCTATTAATTTCTGTGATGTGGTCTTGCAGTTTCTGCTGGAATTTCACCAAATATGCCCTTTTTTATGGATCTATATGATACCCTTTTTTTTGTCTCTTCTTGACAATGCACAGCACCTCTACTGTTTATAACTTCCAGCCCCACTCTCTGTCCCAAGAGGCTGAAAGTGTCACCAGTCTGACACTGTGTCAGCTTACAGGACTTTTTGATTACACACACACACACTGAGAAGAAATGTCAATAAGGAATACACACCCACGAATAGTTGAAACCCACCATGAAGCAGAAGTACACCACACATAAATTAGTGTCTATTACTTTTCTGTTTAGAGAGCGTGCTTCACATTTATTTAAAATCATGAAAGACACATCTCTGCATTGCAAGGGAAACCCTATAATCTGCCCACCAGGCCAATCCTGTCTGAATTTCTTTTCAGCAAAGGCAGCAGGCAGAAATCCTTCATCTCCCTTTCAGTGAGAAAATCAGCATGGGCAAGACCTGGCCAGTGTTGGCCCCACTGCGACTTGTCCAAGATGGTCGTACATACAGCATACTAGCTTGCTCACTAATGTGTTTCATGAGATAAAGATTATTAGAACTCACATCTGAGTTTTTCAGTATTCTTTGTGGGCTTCAGTCCTTATTTACACCAGTGAAAACCAGATTAATGCCAGTTTATAAACATGAAAATATTTGACTCCTACAGGTTAGAGAACTGCAGCGTGCTGAAAAAGGTCAAAGTGATAATCCTCTGTAGAAAAGAAGAATGCAAACAAATATCAACTAATCAAGAAACACATGCTGTTTTCCAGAATGCTAATATAAAGATTAATAGCTCTTCTTTGACATCCAAGAGCCTTTGGAAACTCTTCATGTTAAAACACTTTGTAAATCACTTTTAGAGAAAGAACATTCAGGAAGCTCCATTTAATCACATTAACTACTAGGGAGCCTTGATAACCTTCAATAAAACTGCATGTACTTAGAATTCTCATCTCTGTTCCTAGGATATGTAATTGTTTATGTTGCTTTACACCATTTTGCATTGCTGTAGAGCCTTGAGAGGGAATTAGATATTATTGAAAAGACTGTTCATTCCCCTTGTGTATGCTCATCTTGGACCCAGTCCTGGTCACAGTGAAGTCAAACTATTCCCAATGAATCCCTGGCAAAAATCCCAGAGACTGCACTAGGAGTAAGAACAGACACATAAGGCCTGATCCAAACCTCCCTGAAGTTGATGTAAGACTTTCATTTCTTTCTAATAGGCTTTGGACCAGGCCACATCCACAAAACTTGCTTAGAAGCACTGTTTCAAACAAGGTGCAAGGAGGCATGGGGCAGATTTTGGTCCTGTCTGGTCCTGTCTTGGGGAATCATGAATGATGTTTGTGTCTAAGACCAAACATATAGGAGACAGCAACCACAAGACAGCGCACTGTGGAAGTGAGCTAAACCCAGACGAGGCACAGGGTAAAACCCGGAGCCCACAAGGACAGGGATGCCTTTTTCTCCTCTCTGTTCTGCTACTCTGGGCATGCTCCAGCATCAGGAGCAATGCAAACAGACATAGGAGCCTGTCCAAACTGTATCATGGTCCCTAACCTCTCTAGCATCATTTGCTGGAAGACACAACATCCTCAAGGTCTATGCAAGAGCTAGCCAGAGAAATCTCAGAAAAGGACCTGCTGGCTCACTGCAGTCCCTGCTGCTGGCATCTCATATCCAACTCAGTATCTCCCCACACTTCGTCTACTTTATTTCTTGTCACTTCAGGATTCATTCTATAAATGGCCCCAAAATTTAAACTGACATAATATTTGAGAATATAGTTAACAAAAGGGTTGTAAATTGCTGAATCCAGTTGTTTTTAAGAATCACAGAGCTGTGGAGTCCTGAACTTCCTTAAATTTTGCCACTGACTTGTTGTAAAGTGTGACTAGGCCTTTACCCTCCCCATGGCTCTATTTTTCCAACAAAAATAGACACATTATTACTGAGCATAATGGGAAATTTTCAAGATGTCTTGCATGTTGTTTCAAGTATGCAAAGCTCTACTCACAAACCCTAGGTTTCATTCTTTTGACCTAGATCTGGACTGGGATTCTGAAGTCCTGGGATATGTTCATCTCTGGAGTTCTGCTTTGGCCAGGACCAAAGCTCAGGACACAGAATTAAAGTTCTGGGTTGTTGGCATCCTGCAAGGGTACACAGAAAAACATGAACAGAAACTCAGAAGGGGGAAGGTGACAACAATATTTTACCCCATCTGCATTTCCCGCAACTGACATTAAAATATGCAGTGATGTATTCTTTACGAGTAGACACATAATCATTTTGGGGTCTGATGTTCCTCCCACTGAAATACAAGAGAGAAATTATATATCATACACAGTGAAGATTTTGACATTTGATTCCTCCCACATATTTGAACGGGAGGAAGGCATTAAATGCCAAAACCAAAAATGAGCATGCAGGACCTATCCTTCAAAACTGTAATTCATTCCAAGGCACAGCTCTCACTTTACTCTTACACTGACCTGCATCCCACACAATACAAACCCAGCAGTTGTTTTTCAATTAACAAGGCAATTTTTGCTATTTCTAATGGAGCATAGAAGAGTTATGTTCTAGCTTATCTTCTACAAGTGTATGTAGGTTAAAAAGAGAAATCCACTGTTTCAATTTCCTTCCAATGCTAATAATTTGTTGAACTTTTTTTATAAGTAGAATTTCTCTTTTCAGTTTCCTCTAACAGACAAACTAAAATCATGTAGATGTACAGATTGAGAAGACCATTACATAGGAGCAACTATTAACATGGGCCTCTACCATATCTCCAAATGCATGGGCACAAAATTGTGCATATGAGAGATTGTATATAATTTATGCTGTGTCTGTACTATGTAGGTAGAAACGTTCTTGTTTGCACTTTATAAATTCCCATTGCCACCCTTTAAAACATGCAGCTTTCTTCACTGCAGTGCATTCTCAGAGTTCATGCTGTCTACTGCACGCATGCAGTTTAGCATTAGCTTATATGAGCATTACCTTCATCACCAAAATAGACTGATTTTTGGCTAACATCTCAATTTGAAACTGCACTGATCAGTTTTAAGACATTATTTCTGTTTTTTAGGGAGAAAAGGTCACAAAGCATATCAGTAGGCTCCATGCCAAAATTTCATCTTCTCCTTCTTTCAGTCTGTTGGTGCAGAAGCCTGTCATTATCTGCTGTGATCTGCAGCTACTAAATGCTGCTGTGACATAAAGATCCCATGGATCAGGTCCCAAGGTTTCTCAGCATCATAAGATTAGGGTCTTCCCATCTTAAGCTAAAAACTGCCATGGGCTCTTTGCCATATACAGAAAAGTGAAAAGTGAAACAAAAATAATGCACCGACAATATGCTTCCATAATGAACTTGTGTGTGTGCTGAGACTGGCAAAAGCACCCTGGAGAGTAAGGACATGAACAGGAGCAAGGAACTGATGACTTTGTCAAGTTCAACTCCTGTGTCTTGCGTGATATTTCCATTTTCTCCTCCAGGTTTGAAAGCATGTAGTGAAGGTAGAAAAAAATATACATGCCAGATACCCCTTCCATTTTACTTTCATTGCATCAGCTCTCAAAAGCTACTCAAACCTGGCATGTCAAGATTTAATCAAGAGATCTCCAGGACCTGCAGAAAGTGACAATAACCATGTAGCAGAGGACACCTATTGACAGAGCTGGGTCAGCTCTGAGCTGACACACATGTTCATATGTAACTGCTGTGACACTGCTGGAGTTTAACACTGTCTTGCCAAACAAACCTAAGTCCATATTATCTCCAGAAAAACTCTCAAAACACACCATTATTGCAAATTTTGGTTTACAAATTAAGCATAACTGAATGCACCTGTTCCAACAGTAGTACCTTTTTTCACTGAAAGAATCTTATGAAAGAAACAGTTTTGGTGCACCATTGACACCCACTGTCCTTGCTGAAACGTGAGCAGAATCTGACTGAAAAGCCCACTGACCGGCACAGTGTAATGTCATCATTTGATTTAATATAGGGGAATGAAGGAGTTTTGAGTCCCACTGACCTGCAGAGGAACTATTCAGTACTTCAAAAAAACACTTCAGACTGACACTGACCTAACTATCGATTAAGATGATAAACCTAAGGTAACTGAATTTTAAAATATAGCTAAAATTTCTAAAAATAGCCTGTGGTAGCTCAACTGAAATATATATTCCTGTCCAGTAGAATTTTTATTGGGATGACATATTGTTGAATTCCTTGTCTCACCTAAAATGCTGGGTTATGGCAAAAAGTGCAATTTCCCAAAAAGTACCAAAAATGTTTTTGCTTGGACTGTTTGTCTTGAAAGTTAGAGTACTGTAAAAGATCCTTCCCCATGTTCCCCAAGGAGCTTTCAAAATCCAACAAGGTTCTCAAGTACAGATGTTTACAAAGGGATCACCACACCAGCATATGTATTTATACAAGCACATTTTGGCATTTGGCTCTCTCTGCCTGTTCCACATCAGAAGCTGGTGAATTTCTCCACCACAGGGATAGAACATCTCTCATGAGTAAACTGAACCTCACTGAAGTGGTTTGGGACAGAAGAAATTAAATGAGCAAGCACTGCGCCAAACATGTTCTTTTCGGCCAGATCATACCCATTTCTGGAGCTCCACTCTCTGAGAAGAGAAAGATGTGGATTTGGACCATTGCAAAATTTGGAAGAATCTCTCAGAACATGAGTTGAGTTCTGTCACCACAACCAACATCCTTTAAGCTTGTTTTTGGGAGCAACTGTTGTTGCAAAACCAAAATGTCCCACTAAGAGAAAATGTGTTCTCATTTGAATTCAGCATTAGATTTCCAGCACATGCAACATGCATGGATGTGCAACAATAAGATGCAGCTATAGAAAGTCATGCCTATCAATTATTGTAAGAGTAACCATTCTGATCACACACATATATAGACCAATTCTCAGAGGAGATGAAGTTTGTCATTATTAACTTTGTCCTTTCTCTTTCAACTGTCTGGATATAGGAAAAGCTCAAACAATAGCTAATCTGACCAGATGTATGCACACTAAATCACAAATTAATTTTTCAATTTCAAGCTCCCCTCTTCTCTTGCCAGACCTATACACAGAACAAAACTTTATAAGCTGATTCAGAGCAAACAGGTATAGCTGGGGAAACAAACAGGGAAAGATTAAATAATAATTTTTTTTAAAAAATTAAAAGGATTGTAAAGCTGTCCAGGCAGCAAAAAGTAAAGACATGCAGCAAATCTGTGACATTGCTGGAAATGTACACAGGCTAAAGGGCTGCAAGCCAGAAACAGACTGAAACATGACACAGTGCTAACATCCAATTGCACTTGTATGGTGCTGGTAATGAAAGCACAAAGCACTCAGGGTATTCCAATTTTTCCTCTTTCTTGATGAAAGCTGATATAGGCAGTCTGCCTTCCACCAGGAGATACTTGTCATGGAGACATGAAGGCTTCTTTTTCAAGAGCATCCTTGGTTTCCCCCTTCCTCAATCACTTTCCCATATCTCAGGTAAATAAATGCTGGTAGCGGAAGTAAAGCATTCAATACATGGATGTGTTAAAATAAAATTCTCCTATAAACTGTATTCTATAAATGCACAAGAGTATTCTTTATCAGATTGAAACTATCCTTCTGGCCACCAAAAGACACACAAATTCAAAGAATAAATTAAAATTTCCACTGATATTAATCACGTATACAAGACATGAGAGAAGATGTGCTCAAGAGATGCTTCAAGCCCACAACTGAGGCACCTCAGATACCCTGTGAGGGGAACACATACAGTTCTGTCAGGCACTGAGTCCCTAACGAGCAGCAGCATTTCAAGAATAAATTTTATTGTGTTTGCTCTGTAAGATATTTAGGTCACTCTATAAAGTTAAATAGCAATAATGAGTACTGATTATTTTTACCAGCTGACCTAATCTAGGCATGTATTTGTGTTTTGCTGCATAAATAACTTGTGTTTACAATTCTCATCTATGTTTACAATGCTTATAACCTCTTCTCAAGAGGTAGGAATAAAATATTAACCAAGTAAATCTCTGTTCTGTTAGGAAGAAATCAGCAGTACTCTACCTACTTTTTAATCATGAGTTACAAAGTTAGATCACAGGCTAAAATGCAAGTTACTATGAAGCTTGTTGCACTTTAATTGCTTCTGTAGGGATTTCTCTGGCATGAGGAAGTCCCCAGGTGGAATGGGGCTGATCTTCTGCTATTACTGCGATGGACACACTAATGGCATGAGCAGGGTCAGCAAGCTGCGACATTTGGCCAAATCCCAGCTGCTGTGTCTCCTGCCCTGGATCAGGAACCTAGCTGTTCCAAATAATGGGTGACTGGAAGGTCACTTACAGCCAGCCTTGTGAGATCCCATCCATTTCACAGAGTTGCCCTGTAGTCAGTCCAAAGGGCTTATTACCTTTACAACCCTTTTGCTCTTAGCTGTTATCCTCTCTGGGAGGAGAGAGGGGATGGGGGAAAACATTGGTCAACACTGTTGGTCAACATTGGTCAGCCATCCCTGCAGTAAGGGTCATCTTACTTAGGTGAAACACGTGGTTGATTCTGGAGCAAAATCTCCACACTATTACAAGTGCTAATAGATTAAACCCCATCACTCCAAACAGTTGCTTCGAGGTTGCCATAATTTTCAGCTCAGCTCAACACCTGCCATGAAGCGGTTATCCACTTACCACAGTGGAGCATTACAACCTTGTAATTTATTTTGATAGGGAGCAAATGACAAGCTAAAACAGATTTTATCAAATTAATGAAATTACAATGTGTAATAATAGCATTTATCTTGCTGTTAGTGATTACAAGCACATTTGGTAACTATGCACTAGAAGACCTCTCAGTGGGACGCTGACAACACTGAAAGAAAAACTGTTGTCCTTGCAAATGCAAACATAGGCATATGCACTACAAGAACCAGTAAAAATGTCACACCCAGATACAGATCATGAAGTTGTCAAACTCTTCTGCATTGCCAAGCTAGGGCAGGTGATAAATCCTTCAGATCCAGTCTCTCTCTTAAACTACTCATTGGAAGCAGTTCAGAAAAGAAAAAGTTGCAAGCTCTCACTGTGAAAAAAACCCCATGGATTTATATGCTTCTGTTCCCCCTTTACTCTTCCAATCTCTTCTTCTACAGCCTGTACGCTGTCCGTCTCCTAGAAATGCGAAATATACGACAGAGGGCCCACCTATTCTTTCCTTGGCATCTCACCATTGCTCAGATGCCTTCTTGGTAAGATCTAAAGGGATCTAAAGATCCCTTCTTTAGAATGGATTTTATATAAGATGTCAGAGAGGAAAGTGACCTCTGATTTACACACCTATCAGCCTAGTGCTGGTGAGGCAACTGAGGTTAAATCAGGTTTTGTAGCATTTAATTCTCAAGAACCTCTTTGATCTGGTATTACAAATCTATCTAAATATTTTTATTTTCCAACCTAAAACATGTCTCTGTCTGCAGTAAATAGAGGAACACACTTACTCAGAAGACACTGTGATGGAGAAACAGTACAAAGCACTTGGTATCTATGGATATAATATTGAATGGTTTCCATTTTACAGATGGAAACATATCTGGCCCAGCTGAGACATAGGCATTCAGAGTTTCTAAGAGCAGAACCACAGATAAATTCTCTTCTCTTACTCCCATACTAGTGTCCCATCCACTAAACTGTACTACTCATTCTCAATTTGTGCTGAAAATACTACCAATATTTTTTGTTTCAGTCTCTAGCTGACCTATCTCAGTGACGCTTCAGCCTGGAACACTATCTCTGGGCCTCACAATTGTTGTTAATGGATTCCACTTTGTGTCTGCCACGTACGGGTTCAAACCTGCTGAAATAGGTTAAGAAGGACCTCAGTCCTCGCAAGCACAATCTGTAAGTCATGCATCATTCACCACAGCATAACCCAAGGGACACTTCCATACCAAAGATGATTCACTTATATGGAATTCCACCCTTCGAATGTCTCACATGCACAACCATGAGCCATAAGAAAGAATTAGGGTTTCTAAAATGGGTCAGAAGGTTTTTTTTATTTACGAGTTTAAATTCTTGTCTTCACAATTTATGCTGCAACAAGAACGGAAGGACTGCCAGTAAGAATTTGTAAAAATAAATAAACCTAAACAAAAACACATGATGGCCTACAAGCAACAATGATTTTTGAGGGTTTTTTTTCCAAAAATAAACATGAAGTGTATCTCATACTACTTTAAAAAAATCTTAAAATTTCAGTTGTACAAACATAATTTCAATTAAACCTTAAATGGTTTTAATCCTCAACTAGAGCACTCAGAAGCTGTTATTGGCAGTATTTGTGGGCCAATTCCTCTCAGCAAGTCACGGCCCCTGAGAGATGTACTGAGTTTACATCTACTGTTGACTTGGAAAGGTAGGGAGAGGTGGCCCTTGCCTGCTTTTCTTTCTTCTTTATACAGGGCCAAAAGTCACTTGACAATGCAGACTGGAAGAGTACTGTTTCCAGTTTATGTGATCTACCAGAGGTGAGGATTAGACTATACTCCCTAGATTTTCTTTCTCCAAAAATGTTCTCAGATACTTTTCTATGACGGCAGTGTTTCTACTTTTTGCTGACCCAAAAGTGATTTTTAAAAAGCAAATTAAATATATTGGTATCAATAAACTGGTTCTAAAGTAGTACCCAAGCATTATTAAAATGTCCAGTGGTTTTTAAGACAACCTAGACTGGAAATTGAGAGAACAGCAAAAATGTGCAGAAATTTGAAAGATGCAAATTAATAGTCTTTTTGAGACTATTTTTAACATCAAATTAACATTACCTTTTCTTTTTTTGTTTTAATTTTGTAGTCATCTGAGATCCATCTAGCCAATACCAAAATTTTCAGCATGCAACCAAAAAGATTGTGAAGCTGAAATGGAAACTGCTTCTGCTCCTAAGACAGCTACTTCAAAGAGACTGATATTAGAAAGAATGACTCTAGAGCACCTAATGTCCTAGCTCTTAGTGCTCAACATGAATTCTACTTACCTCTTAACTGCAGTGTGCCTGGTGACTGAACAGTTTTCCCAGTGATCAGTCAGCCAAAGCATTAAACCGTCGTAAGCAATATGGCCATAATCAGTCCCTGTTTCAGTGTTTTTTTCTGATGTCAGAATAATTTAGATGTCCGGATATCTGAAGCAGCTGTGCCAATGAATACATGAGCAGAGAAAATCACAGCTGCTTTGCAATTCAGGAACACTGTTCTGGGTTTTCTTAAACATCTGGTAAATCAGATGTTCCTTTAAGGCCAGGAGTGATAGGTACCAATAAACTTTTATCTTGCCTTTATGCTGGAGGAGATAAGCTTCACGCAGGTTCTGAGAGCCCAGTGCTGTCCCTAATCAAGCCTCACTGCATGAAAGATGCCTACTTCTATGTCAAGGAAACACTTGCCAACAATATTACTGCTCATTTAAAGACTGTGTTGTATTAGTGTAGTTATTTCAGTGTAGATGGCTTTTACCTTAAAAGGTATCTCACTAAAATTTTTAACATGAATCCAGGTGCATTGGTAAGCTTATTCCATCAACAACAGTACTAACTGCAGTGATTTTAGTGATAAAAACACATTTCTACCATTAAAACTGCACTTGTACCAAGGTGGGAAGGACCACTTTAGATGAGCAAATCAGAGCAGGACAGTTCGAGAATTTTAATGACAGAAAGCCCCCCTGGGTTTACTAATGATCCCTGCCCGCATGGTTCTGTCCCAAAATAACTGGCCCGTTTGACCAGGGATTAATGCCCTCTCTTCATTCATCGCCTTGCAAAGTAACCACCTCCATTGGCGTCAGTGGGAAATATTACCAGCTCTAGAAGAAAGTTTCTTATTAATTCACAAAGGTTTGGGGTCAGGCTGCCACATCATCCTTTCAACCAGGCTAAAGGAGTCTCAGGTGAGGAAGTCTCATTGCGAAGAGCTGTCTCTATACCATTAGGGCCAACTGGAAGAAAAATACAGTATGTTCTAAAAATGTACATGATAAACACAGCATAAAACCAATGAAAAAGTAATATTAAACAAATAAGATGTAATAACTGATGTAAATGAAGCCTGAGACTTTCTATGTAATGACAGGAAGCTCCAAATAAAGGGTGCTGGGTTCATGCCCTTCTAAATCATTACAGTTTCCACAGAAAGTATCAGCCTCCTTGAGGTTCTTAGGTTAGGGAGATTTATAGTGATAACAATAGCAGTAGTTTATTTGAGACAGTTAATCAAAATTCTAGCACTTATAAGCCCTCTGTGAACACTATAGATTTAAGAAGTTGAACACTAAATATTCAAAAGTAAGCTTGCAATCTACACAAGTACAGTAAATTTCAGTTATGTGTTTCATTATACTGGTGCCTTATTGCTTTTAAGGGGTTTACAACTTGGCTGTAATTATCCACTGTGGGGTAAAATTTGGCATAAAGAGAACTCTTTTCCATTTCTTTTTCCAAAGAAAGTTACTTGCTCTCTGCTGGTACTGCATTCCTTGCACATGCAACACTCAGCAAGAGTTTTTGGGTGTGCAAACAAAGTAGGTTAAGTCTCTGATTTTGTGGCTTTTAAAAATATGTC
This sequence comes from Corvus brachyrhynchos, assembly GCF_000691975.1. Classification (NCBI taxonomy): domain Eukaryota; kingdom Metazoa; phylum Chordata; class Aves; order Passeriformes; family Corvidae; genus Corvus; species Corvus brachyrhynchos. Next base: position 5,818,752 of record NW_008237222.1, read on the forward strand.
TTGCATACACCCAAACCATATTGTCCCTTTATTCACTCATCTTCCATTAATTTAGCCTTCAATTTTTTTTCATGGACATGGCAAAAATACATGTAATTTGTTTATGAACCAAGTGAAATTATATATATAATTACATCAACCATGAAGGCCTTATTTTCACCAGAAAAGTCAAATTTCCAGTAGGACAGCAGGAAAACGTGGTGATGGCATTAAAATCCACCAGTGAAAAAATGTCATCACTTCTGCTTCCCCACACTGTGCCAAAGACTTCTTGTGTGTCCCCCTGAGAAAGACGTACCTCAGCACTTCAACAGCAAAATGGAGCAACAGTAGTTTCCCACCTCAGGATCACTCTGAAAATTCACAGCTAAGCTCTTTGACAGTTTGCCAAAATCCCCAAATAAGGAAATAAATACAGTTATGCTCAGGTTCTACACTCATAACACCTTTGAGTCAAGAGAGATGCCAGCTTCAGATGTTCTCATCCTTGTTCTCAGTAGCTCATTCCAGCACTGTAGTTTGCAGCACAGATCCAATGGTCTGTGATGCGTCCTTACAAGCCAAATTGCTGAACTGATATCATCAGAATATGGCTCCCCATTCCTTGGGCTTTTTTTTTCCAGGAAAAGTACATACTAAGTCTGCCATGTCCGCAGGTGCACCCAACCTGGACAGCAAGGAGAGAAAAAGCCCTGCAGGCAGCCTGTTGAAGGAGACAGTTGAATCCTGAGTAAGGGGGCTACAGTTCACCAAAATTGTCTATTTTGCCATGGTATGGTGAAAGTGAAAACCCAACACAAGCTGTTAAGAAAGCACTCTGCAGTCACCGGGTAGTAAACATTGAATAAATTCCCTCAAAGACAGAAATGCATTAAAAAAAAAAAAAGTGGTGGTGGTGGTGTACTTATATAAACAAATAAAGGCAAACTCTGGTGGGATTTCAATGCTTAGAGTTTTGGGGGAAGGCTCTTTTCCTGGATATAATGCAAAGGAATGATTATAACTTCTAGGCTTGCACATGTGTTCGACATGTTTGGAGATATAAGCTCCAAATCTCCAAGGTAAGCTGGCATCTTTGTCCGGACAAGGAGTAGAAAAGAAATGCAAACACTGGTGTTCAGACATCATTTAGAAGACAGAGGAGAAGTAACTTTCAACATTCGACTCTAGGTAATTCTATGCTGTAACAAGTTTCCTGATCTCTCTCTTGCTCCATCTATTCAGTTGTGCCTTGAGTTTTGCCTTATGTGCTGAGGAATATAACCTATGTCTGTAGACATCTACTGTATCCTGAATACAAAAAGCATAAGAAGTCTGATTCCTTTTTCTGATTTAGAATTTGAATTCTCCAGATTTGGGTATTTTCAGTATGAATCAGAATATTGTAGCACGGGTTTCTGTATTTAAAGTTGTCAGATACTTTACAGAGATACGTCATTTTAAAGTTGCATTAATTTCTTACAATCCAACAACTTGCAGCTATAATTGTTACCTTTGTAACAGACTCCAATCAAATCAGGGTAAGTGGCAACTCCAGAAAAAAGGTAATTTGACTAAACTTCCCTGTCTAGGTTGAGTCCAGGCTCACCAGGTCTCTGAAGTAGGAAAGCGTAAACGGAATGAAACCCTAGGGGGTTAAAATACAAAACAAAAACTCTTTAGGATTTTGTTCCTTTATGCTCCACAGTGTTTAACCCCAGAGAACCAATAAATGCAGATGGAGCACAAAAAAATATGAACTCACCTTAACGTTGCATTTTTTTATAACTTCCACTAATCCAAACGTTTGCTTCACAAGTCACGTGTAAGAAAGTTTGCATGGTTTATATTCCCAGGATCCCATTATAGTAAAGCTCAAAAACAGTTCACTGAAGTATTAGTAAAACTGAAAGGTAAAAAAATCCACATTCTCAGCTGATAATAAATCATTTCATGTCAAGCAAAAAAAAAATTCTGACCTCTGCTTTCCAGCATTACTCATTAAAACAAGAACTACAGAAATAAATATGGTAAATAGAGTATTAATAGAAATATAAATTTTTTCTATCTAAACGCAGATGGCATGATGAAGCTAGCACATCAGATTACTGAGTCTACCTCTGTACAGGAGAAAACTTCTGCATTGGACCCTTATTACACATTGCTCTCCCTACCTTTCCCTTTCAATAGAATTTTGTAACCTAAGCCAGCTTAATTGTCAAGGAGATTTATTTGGTGTATGCTTCTTTTGTATAATTATTTAGTTATTACTCCTATAATGCATAGCATTATCTGTAATAAGGCTGCACTACTGTGGTGAACCTCCAAAGTAGCTTACTTTTCTTCTTATAACCCCCCACTCAACCTAACTCCCTTGTGAGATCTGAAATGAATATTATTCCTTCTACAGACAGAAATTTAGAAAGAAAGAACTCCAACATTTCATAGAGAATTAGTAAGACAGCAAGAAGATGAACTCATGTTGTAAAACCGAAACAGTACCTCAGTAACATGAACAATACAACATATTTCAATCTTCTGAGAATGTGTTTGCTCAAGATGCAAGGTTGAAGTTGCAGTGGAGGAGATAAAGACAAAACAAACCAACCAAATAAATTTAAAAAAAAATTTCTCTTTTGGTCTCCTTTTAAGGCAAGTGTTAACAAACAGAACCACAAACAACTCTTTCAAAGCCCCTTTGTAAGAACTGAACCTGCTGGAACACAGCACATATTCAAGTACTTTGCTTTGACTTGTTCCTACTGCATGAACAGAAAGAGAAAATAATGAAAGCTTCTACGTGGCATTTGCATTTTGGCATGTAGGAATTCTCCTAAAATAAAAATCCAGACAGACATCTAGAAATGGATTATGCCAACAAAACAGCACAAGTGAATGAGAGATCCTCTTATTACAATCACGCTCATGTTTTCAATAATTTAGTTTTCAACTTTCTTGATCATTTTCATGCAATCTTCTCTCTTTTATTTTCACTATTAGATTCCCATATGGCACAGAATCTGATTTTGTAGGCTAAAAAGGTAGAATGAAACCTTTAGGTTTTCAACAAACACCAGTGAGAAAAAGAATGAGACAGCTACTCCTATTAATGGCACAAATACCATTTTAGTAAGTAAGGTTAAGCTTTTAGGTCAAGATTAAAATTGCTTTTCTATTAGATTTTATTATTAACTTCATATTATTGACTTCAGTAGGTCTAAACCTACATGTAGTAATAACAATAGATACCTGTGACTGCAAGATCAAGTTTATGGTAATCAAGAGTTTGTAGAAAACTGAAAAACTAACACAGACAAAGGTACAGTGTGATTGTAAAGAAATCAGTGGTGACTTCATCACAATTCCATGGATAGAAACTGTGTTTTGGAACACAAAGTTTTGATTCTTATGTCACACCCCATGCTTCCACAGAACAAAAAGTTCTCAATAAATCCATAAACTGGCATGTTCCATGACCTGGAGCTTCCATGGTTCTCAAGAACCTTGTTCCCATTGAAAAAGTCTAAGTACCCTTAAAAATATGTACTGCAAATTTAAGTAACTTGCATTGATAATCAAAAAGATCTTTAAAGCCCACTTCTTACAAACCCAGATCCAGTTTAACTCCCCCATTCAACTATGGAAGCTAAATCCTTAGTAGTGACTTACAAAATTACCACCCCACACAAAAAGAAATGCAAAACAAAACAAAACTTTACCAAGCTTGTATTGTGGCAGTAAGGATATTTACACATGGAAGCAACACAAATATATAAGCATTTGCAAAATCTTGGGCAATATTATCCTTAGACCTGGCTTTTATTTGCAAATTAAATATGCAATTTAAAACCTAGCAGTGACTAAATACAGAGGTGATGACATTAAAAATCTACTCAGTGAGACTTCCTTCATACAACATAACAAAACACTTCTTTTCAAATCTAATTTTCGGTAATCTGAAAACTAATTTTTAGTGCTGTTCTGTTGTAATTCAATATAGTTTGCAGAGGTCAAATATGCATCCACAGCAATAGGGTAGCATCTCCAAAATGCAATAGCTCCATATAACCAAACCGTTATATGTGTCCAAGAAGAAGAATCCATTCGCTTTTACCCTTCCTCCTCTGTTGCACTGAGGAACAAGAGCCTAAATTTCTTCTCTTCAAGAGAGCAGTAGCTATGAAACTACTAGCCCCCTAAAGGACTGGCTCAAGGACTGGCTCACATAAAACCACACTGAATTTCTTCCACAGCAGCTGTTCCTACATCTTGATACAGTGAGAGATTGCTCAGAAAGAGATACCACATCTAGGTGGAAACATTAACATTAAAAAGTTATATGAGCGGATGGGGACTAAGACTAGCTCTAACACACTAACACCTGCACTATGCACCATGTTACGACATCCATAAAAAGCTGGATATATCACAACAAATAGGAAAAGGCACAAGGGCAAGCAACACAGCATTTGACCCTTTCTAGTGTCACTGGAAGTAATGGTGAGCACATTTGTAAAAAACAATTTGTCTAAACTAGGCAAGCTGAATAGATTCAGGTGAGTTTAGGCATTGGCCATAATTAAATAAAATCACCTCCCTACCACTTAACTTTGAATGAAAGGCACAGCATGAAGATTTCCAGCCAGAGATCATCTGAATAGGCTTTACACCTTCAGGTTATTTGTTTTAAGTTTATGGACAGTCCTTTAGGCAAGGAAAGGGTCTTCCTAAACACAATACCATGAGAAGACCACAGTGGTTCCTCTCTGAAATGACAAGCTCTGAGCTGGAGAGTCACAGCAAAAAAAAAAAAAAAAAAAAAAAAAAAAGTAAAAGGAAAATGAACGTTCATTTTAAAGGGGTAATAGACAACTCTACCACGAGGCCCTCGCAGAGGGAAGAGTAAAACGAGACCAGGCTGTCACTCCTTTCGTAATTGCAAAGGTGCTGGCTAAAAGGGGAGAAAACTTCCATTGGCAACTTCCTCTGAAACACTCCAAGAAAGCAGCACACAAACGCTCGTACTCCCCTTGCGTATAATTCATCTGATAATGTCTAAAATTTATTAACAGCAGCTTTAAACACCGCTGAAGAGAAACGGCTTTTCTAAACGAGGGTCAAAGACAAACGCTTTGGAAACACAACAAGGCACAACCGCGGGGACATAGGGGAAAGAGCCGGGAGACGAAACGGAGTAACAAGTGTGGGGCCGGGTTTGCTTCGCCTGCAAGTGTTTCCCAAGGGCATCGTGGCCGGCGGGCCGGGCCGCGGCGGGGG
>NW_008237222.1:5824244-5824827 GCF_000691975.1 Corvus brachyrhynchos
CTGCTCCCCGGCGAGATGGGCACCATCGCTCCCCGCTCCCGTCTCCCCCCTGTCCCTCTCCCCGCGGCGCAGGGTGAACAAACACGCCGCCGTCTACCTGTGCAACACCTCCGCAACACACTTTATTTACACGGAATCAGCTCGGGGCATTGCACACTATATACAGATATTTTCCCCCTCCAACAAGGCAGATCTTGTGCAAGATTAGTAGCATCCTCTGGAGCGCATCCGACAGTCCACGGGAAATGTCCCCCCCACTTAAAAGTATCAGCTGTCAGAGTCCAAGTCACTTTTCCCGTCCTCTTGTCTCTTCTCCGGTGACGTTTTAGACGCTTTATTCCACTTTTGTGCGTTTTCTGATTCCTCCGAAGACGATCGCTTTTGCCTCCTCCACTTCGCCCGGCGGTTTTTGAACCAAACCTGTTACGTTAAGAAATTAAATTATCAGTGGAAAAAAAAATAAAAATAGAACTATGCAAACCCTCAGTGTGACCTCAGCCCTGCAGGAGCTCTGCCGAGGCCGGTGTGCGGAAGCCGCGCTCGGACGGAGGGAGGCAGGCGGGGGGGAGGGCGCCGCCGGGGG
>NW_008237222.1:5824853-5825457 GCF_000691975.1 Corvus brachyrhynchos
GCCTGCTCACGACAGCCGCCCAGAGCCCGGTGACAGGCTCGGCCGGCTGCCCCAAGGAAGGGCACTTGGAAATATTAAAAAACTTTCCCTCTGCCCGCGCAAAGCGGTCGCTCTCCCTTCGCTGGCCGAGCCGCACAGCGATACATCCGGTTCGAGCGCGTTTGAGTGCGAGTGGGAGAGGGTTGAAGAAGGAAAAAGAAAACAAAGTACCTCCACTTTTTCCTCTCTTAAGTGCACCCTTCTGGCCAGCTGTTCTCTGGTGCCCACGTCTGGGTATTTCGTTTCCTGGAAGAGGTTTTCCAGCGCTTCAAGCTGCTCGTCAGTGAAGATAGTCCGGTGCCGTCTTTTTCGCCTGCAGTGCAGCTGGTTCAGTAACTGCAGCTCCGTCCGGGACAAAGTGCCCACGTTCATGTAGGGCAACATCTGATGGGGAACAGGGGACATCAGGACTGACCCAGTGCCCTCGTAACCTACGGACAGACAGACGAGTCGACGACAGGCTTTGCATGAGATCGCTGCTTCCCCCCCACTCCCGTTCCTTCCCGTCCCGTCCCGTCCCGTTCCGTCCCGTCCCGAAAAAGCCCCCTCCCGCCGCCCACCCGCG
>NW_008237222.1:5825934-5828909 GCF_000691975.1 Corvus brachyrhynchos
TAAATTTTAAAAAGGGATCGGAGCAAAAAGAACAGAGCCTTTTCCGAGGGCAGCTTGCGGGCAGAGTGTGCGTGTGTGCCTGTGCGCGCTTGTGTGCGTGTGCGCAGGATCCACCCCTGGAACTTTCCCCCCTCAACTCTCGCCTGTTTACTGATCTCAACCCAGAGGGCTGCTCGGAGTATAATCCATCTGAACCTCTTCCCTTTTTTATACCCAGGCGACGTCATCCTGGATTTAGTTCCTGGTAATATGCAGATGACAAACAAAACCAGATTTGATTTTTTTTTTCTCCCCTTTTTTTGGTGGGGAAGAAGTGGGGGTTACACAAAGGAGTGAAAGCAGCCTGAGTCTGTGTATTGAGAATTAATGAAATTAACGTAATCCTTTCCATTAGTAGGCTTTTTAGAAAGGCCCCAGATTTAGGCTTGATCTCTGCTGCACCGGCTAATTGCCCAGGTTAATCTTATTAATGCCATTGTGTAGAAGTGGTTAGCAGCTCCTAGTCTTGTCTATTATGCGCCTGCTTTGGTCGTGTTAGTTCACATTAGTGGGTGCGATTTCCTCTGTCTAAAGCTCAGATTCATTATTTATGCTTCGAACTGGTTAAGAAGTACTTTTTAAAAAAAATAAACTGCCACATAACCATGCAACGCCCCCCCACTCCGAGTGTTTCTGTAGCAGGATTTGTATCTTGCGTCCCCGTCTCGGAGGACTGAAAGGGCATCGAGGAGTACCCGTTTCTCGGACTTAAGGTTTATGCAGTGAAGCAACAACGTCTTCACTGAGTAACTGAACTATTTTTTTTTTTTTTTATTTTCCTAGGTCACCTGGCGGAACAAGGACGCGTAAATATTGTAAACTTCTCTCTCTCCCTCCCCCCCCCCCCTTTTTTTTTTTAAACAGATTCAGACAGGTATCACTTTTTGTTTTAAAACAAGCCATGAGATGCAAATGTTAAAGACCAGTGCCGTCTCAAATCCCCGGGTGTGGTAGGTATTCCGATTTGCTTCTGATCTATCTTGGTGCTTATTTCTTTTCTTTTTAATCTTTAATTATCTACCTTAGAAAACAAAGTTCGTAAAGTTGCAACGATACAGAGAACTTTGTATTTTGCATGTTCTGTGAATTTTTAAATGGAGACATTTTAAATCCCTAAAACTCTTCCTATTAAGAGGTTTGGCTCTCCTGGTAGCTGGCTCTTGTGATTTGCAGAATACTTCGTCTGTCACGACTGTCCCTGGGAATCCACAGGAGGTGAACTGAATAAGATTAGACTATTTACCCCATCAACTCTCCATCAAACAAGGTAGGAAATTGTACGCATGAAATGAAAACAAGCCATTAGAGTCCGTTTACGAGGAACACATTATTTTTCCTCACCAAAGAATATCCTCGTTAGCGCTTACTCGCACTTTATCCTTCCTTTCCTCGATATTCCAGGATTTAAAGCCACACCTGAGAATGATCTGAAACCTATTTCTAGCGAAAGACCCGTATAAACGTTAAAGAAAAAGAATGCCAAAACTAAATTCTTGCTTTGTTGATACATCGCAATGTGAATAATTACCAGCATCAGTTTTTACTTCAATTTGTCTGTGTATCAATTTCTTTACGCCCTTGGCATTTAGACCTGAACTTCGTGCAAGTTTTTCAAATTTAATGAAAAGTGAAACTATTTGACAGAGGGTTCGGCGGTTTTTTGTTAGATTTGTGAAAATTTTTTCTGTTGATGTTTTTAGAGTTTTCTTTAATTTTTGTTTGTTTGTTTGTGGGTGGGCTTGGAGAGGGAGTTTGGGTTTGTTGGGGTTTTTTGGTCAGTAATTCCCTGAGCGCAGCCGGTCACGCTGCATGCAGAGCAGCGCCAGCTTAATGCCGCCATCGGGATGCTCGTTCACGTCCTCAGCGGCTCTGCAGCAATGCGCAGCAGCATCCCTCCGGTGGCCTGTGCACCCGGAGGGGAGCGGGGCTCCGGGCGAGCCGGGCTCGGGGGCCCCGGCACCTCCCCGGCGGCGGGAGAAGGGCGGCGGGGACAGCGCTCAGCCCCGGGACTGCCGCCCCTCGGGGAACAAACCGGGTGACCCCCGCGGGGGCTCGCAGGTGGGGGCACCCTCCGTGGAGACACCCTCGCCGGGGCGACTTCTCGGGTGTTTAGCATCACTCGCGTCAGAGCTTCATCTCCGCGCCTGTCGGGCTTCTCCCAGGTGAAAGCAGCGCCGCGGGACGCGAGTGGGGCACCGGAGGAGCCGCGGCGCTGGCGGAGCACACACACACAGCTCGGGCTGTGAGGGCTCGGCTTCCCAAAGAGTTTTTTGCTCCCCTGACAGATGATCCACCACGCTGCAAAGCTTACCTTTATTCCTAATTTAGAAATGATATTTTCCAAATAACTTGTCCCCCCAGTGGGGAAGGTTTCTTTTATTTTGTTTTGTTTTAATCTGAGTCGCCTTGCCGTGAAACTCCCGATTTTGATACCCGCTTCGCAAAACCCTCTCTCGGAGTTTCTCATTTCCCAAGCGCTCTTCGCTAACCTGGCAAACGGAAAATTGTGTTAAACAAACAATCTGTTGTCACATAATGTTGGGGTGAAATTGTAATAACAAATGAAACACAAGCAAATTGTGCTGCATAGTGTTGCTAAGCAATTGTTTGTTACGGGAGGGTGGTCACAGCATGGGTTGAAAGAGGGATCTAAAGAGAAGCATAGCACTGGGCAGAGCAAGCTGTTAGGTATGAAATACAGTAAACACGGCGCTGATTTTCAATATTATTACCCAAACACGATTTCATACAAAGCAATCACCGTACACAAGTCTATGAAAATGCGCTTCTTGAGAAATCGAAATTTTTTTTTTATTTTAATACATTAAGGAATAATTCCGGGGATGCAAAACGCACCCACCGCCTTCCCGGCGGAATCTTTGACGGGCCTGGCGGCGGGAGAGGCACCCGGACGGCCGGCCCGGAAGGGGCCGGGG
>NW_008237222.1:5828974-5881368 GCF_000691975.1 Corvus brachyrhynchos
GCCCCACGCGAGGAATAACGAGGGGGTGAACCAGGGGTTTGGGGGATGACTGGCGGCGAAACCCGCACGGAAACGGCGCTTCGCGGCACATCTCTCGCTTATAAATGCCATCACCCTGCAGCGTTCCCCACGTTTGTTTCAAATTGATTGCATCATTGCTTCACCAGGAAAAAAAGTATAAAAGTCATACAATGCGAAATTACGGTAATTTGTTCCCAGAATAAACTTATCTTGAACTGATTAGGAGAGTCAGTCATTTGAAAATGAGGCAGAAACGCGATTGGGTTTTTTTTTCCGAAAGCTTCCCTCTAACAATATCAGCTTCTAAAGTTTTCATTCATATAAACTTTATTAATGAAGATCTTTTATTTAAATGTCAAGGGGATTTGAAATTTAGAGTAAATTATGAAGCATGCATGTCTTGCCAAGTCATGGGTCAAATGCATTTGTGAAAAACTGCTAAAAGAGCATATGGTTTTGAATTTTTCTACAATGACTAGTGTTTAAATAAATTGCTTGTACTGCTTAACTTCATGTATAATTTTGACAGAAATTGGCCTATAGCCTTTTGATATGTAAACATTTCAGGCTTTTATGCGGTATAAAAAGACACTTGCTTTTTGGGATCAGCTAAAGCAGTCACCCTGTAATTCAGAAAACTGGCACCTAACGTTACATTCTTGCTGCATTTCAACTTTCAAGTGGCAGCATAAGGGGGGAAAAGAGAAGGGACATTTCAAAAGTAATTGGAATTAAAAACTGCGAATGAGGTGAGAATGTGCCACTCACTGTCTGATTGAAATGGATAAACCTTAGCACTAAAGAGAATTCTCTGTCTTGTTTTCTAAAAAACAACAGAGGAATCAGTGAAAACAGGCTTCAACGTAGCACAGACCTGACTCGCATGTCAAATTAATGCCTTAAAACAAAGTCTGTCTAAAGTACAAATAGGTGTGATGAAGAAAATCCAGATATCCCTTCTGAATTCTGTCAGCTGTTTCTCTTCTACTGACTATCATGGGCTGTAAAAATTGAAACAGACTTTTATACATGGAATATTGCATTCAATGTATATAAATACACCACAACCCTTTGAAATGCCCCTTAGCTATCTTCATGTTCACTTGCATTTCACCAGTTCTTAAGTCTTTTGCAGTTTTTGCTCCAGTAAACATTCAATTGACTTCAATTAGTGTTCTGTTTTGGTGGTGTGTTTTGGTTTTTTGTTCAGGGTTTTTTTGGGGTGTGCGTGTGTGGGTTTGTGTGGTTTGGGTTGTTTTTGGGTTTTTTTTTCTTGTGAAGAGGAGACTAGAATGTGCTAAGGGCTTCAGGATACAGTCCATAAAAGTAGTGGAGTCACTCAGTTTTCAGTCTCCTTAAACTAAAATGATTTTGTACATGTATAAATCCACCAAGCTACTGAATAAATTCATTTATTACTAATATATCTGTCTCACATAAATAAACCTCCTAATGTTGATTAGATGGATAAGCCTAGCACAGTGCTAGACAGAACAGGACCTGGATAGTTGCCTGGTGCCAGACAGCTCAATATGTTTATTTCCTGTGTGCTTTAGCAGGGACTAAGCTAAAGTTGGAAAAAGGTTTAAATGAACTATATAATTTCAATCTGTTACTGTAGTAACATTTGTATTTATTGTATATGTCAGTTAGTCATACACAGAGTTCTCAAGATACACTACCCCTTTTGTTAATGGTCAGGGGTGATTTTTTTCAGAATTGTAACGAGTCAACATAGACAAATTCTGCTATAGACAATTCAAATTCTATAGCAATTTAAAAGCTGGTATGGATTCAGTTTGATGTGATATAATCTAGTGAAGAAAGCAGAATCTCTCATATGTTTCCATTAATTTGAACAAAGGAATTGAGATTATTTTGCAGGTTTCATACATATTCCAATGAACAGCATGGTTGGCAAATAAGGACATATAACATTAATGACTCAGCAAGAAAAAGACTTTTCCTCTTAACAGAAGTATCTGCATCTAAAGTGAGCAGATTGTTGCAAAGAAGAATCTTTTAAAATAGTGCATCTTTACAAGGGGACAGCGGGGTCAAACACTTTGGGTCCTTGGCTGCAATTGCAGGAGTCAACAGGAGAATGCCCTGCTACTTGAAAGTTTTGTTTTCCATCAAAAGCAGTTTGAGTGCAGTACTTTCTTCAAAGATACTGTGATCAAACCAATTTAAGCTCAGAAAAGTGGGATGATCTGGACTTCTACATTAAGAAAAATTTCATTCCAAGGGACGTGCTAGAGAGGCTGACATAGCAGGTCTGTTGCACACACATGGCTGACCCAGGTTTTAAAAGTGGTTCTCAATCACAGTACGGCCAACAGCCAAAATTTCTCCCGGAAACTGAACATACTGTAGCAGTGTGCTTACCAGCTTCAAGATGGCTTCACTCTAACCTATTAGTAGTTTAATTTTCTCTGTAAGGATGAGATCATCCTAATTCCTCATGTTATATGTACAGTCACACATAATGGTAGATAGGGAGATAGGTGTGTGTATCTGTTCCCTACAAACAGTGTGCATAAGATGCGCTCATTATGTTATTAGGTCACTTTCTATGCCAGGGTTTGTACTAATAGAAGTAGAGCAATTAAAATAAACAAACAAACAAACAAGCAAAGCCAGAGGACCATTTTCCTGATTGACAGACGTAAACCAAACTAAGACTTCTGTTGTTGATTTGCCTTTTTCCAATAACTGAGCTAAGTTTCTGGATTGTCATGTAGCACACTGGATTTTAAACCATGAGAGATCCTGAGCACACACAGCTACAAATCAACAGAAATTGTGTGTGGTCAGCACTTATTCCACCCAAGTATTATTACATTGGCTAAAGATCTTCTTTGTAGTATAAACTGTACATACTTAGTGCCACCAGAACCTCTCCTCTCTCTGAAAAGGCCCTGGGGGTTACACCCAAAGTAGCTCTTTATTTGTAATGCAAAGAACCTCAAAAGTCTTTGCAAGGGAGTTAGAGCAACAAAGTCAGCTTTAAAAATAAATAAGTCAACTGTACAAAAGACAGCTACTGCATTGTTTTCTGGACTGTGCACACGATGTATATTCAGACTTCCATGGTTTTCTATGAGCTTTAGAGTTTGTGAAAATGACTAGTCTAATTTAACAGTGTTTACCATGGTGGAACTAGAACTGGAGCCCAATCCCACACCTACGGAAGTCTGCTTGGTACTTGCCAGTGATTTTGAATCAGAAGTGAAACAGAGAGTATCTTCCAGCCAGAAGTCACATTATCATTTCCAAACACTGTATAACTGAAACCTAGTAGACTTTTTTTTAGTGAAGTGTGCCAAATACATATCATGAATATGTATCATTTGCATTTTTTATAAATCCAGGAAATAATAATAAAAATGAAGGTCCAAAGTAAAAAAAAAGAAAATAAACTTATAGTGGAGAAATCTATAGTGGAGGGTAACAGATTTGAAGTAGGCAAGGCAAATATGCCAGAAGGAATTACAGAATTACTATCTTGGTTAGAAGATGTTTTGATCATAGCATTGAATTGAATATCACTATGATCTGTTTCAGTGACCAGTGCTTACATTAGACAGGAGAACAAGATCATCAAGTGAAGTAACTGAAGTGGAAGAATTACTATATTTACCTACTAATGCTCTCAACTTTAATCTATGTCTCTACCACACTGTCAGTCAACCATGTCCCCATTTGTGTTCTAATTTAGGCAAAATAGCCTATTTCCAGCAAAGGTAATTTGCCAAATTGAACACAGGACTCAAACCACTAGATGACAGAACTAAAAAGTTGTATTTATATGATTTTTTAATGTTTGGATTATGTTTCTTTTTAGTATTTCTAAAAACATTTTAATTTACAATATTGATATACCTAAGTGTTTTGATACATTTCTGAAAGCCACCAGAAAATGTTAAATTTAATTATGATTAACTTGAAGTCTAGATTAATTTATGGTTATTCTCTTCCTAACTAACCATCTATTTCCAAACTAACCAGAACTAGATTTTTGAAGTCCTGTCACATATGTTCACCTCTAGTTGAAAATTTGCAGCATGTACCTTTTATACCTTGAATCTCATCTAATGAGAGAAGGAATTTTTTTTAATTTGGGACTATATAATGTTTTGGAGCAACAAGTATGTCTTCTGCTCCTATGAATCAGGAATATTATGCCAGTATTTATCCATTTGCAGCTGTCTCCAGACACTTTGCCTTTTGATTTCTATTTTCTTTCTAATTCTATGCACTGCTTTCATACAGCCCAGTCTCCAAACTTTTGTTTTTGAAGGGAACTCTATTCTTTTAAGAAAATGTAAATTCAGAGGTTTTTTGATGGATTTGTTCCAAAGTTTTAGTAAGATATGCAAGATCACAGTCTGGGCCTGATGCCTGTTTCGAGAGGTCAGAGTGTTGTGAAGTTAGATAAAATTCTGGACTAGGAACTGAGCAGAGAACATGATACAGCAGCCAAAAGTCAGGGATATTTCCTTTTTCAGAAGTTTTATCAATGACATCCTCTTTATTTATGTGCTGATGTGGCATTACATGCTTTTGGGAGTGAGGATGAATCCTTACGTGACTTTTGCCATTGGTAAAGATTCTCAGGGAGAGGGAATAATGGCTCTTTCCCCATCCTGCCTCTTGTAGTGGATATATCAACATACATTAGCAACTGATTTGAGGATTAAATATGCTCAAAACTTTGGATGGATGGATGGATGGATGGATGGATGGATGGATGGATGGATGGACGGATGGATATCTGCATTTCTTGTGCCAATTCTTCACTGTGGTTTAGCCTCAGGGTAGTAAGCATGCATTTGCTACAAAGTTGAAAAATCCAGTGGTCATAAGATATTTCAGGAAAGATCTAACCAAGGAAGTCAGTGCATAAAGAATGTGAATTTAGAGAGTGCTCTGATATACTCTGAATTTTCACATGGAAAAGGTTTTTTACTGAGGGTATTTTGTGCCTTTCAGCCATCTCATCATATGTACTGTGAGCATCTGCACAGCTTGAAGAAGGCAGTGAGTTGCAGATCTTTTCCCTACCTTTCTGCATGCTCCTAGAGAGACACCATAGTTCACAGAGCAGGCTTACTTTAAAGTAAGCTGTGGGCTTTTACCACTTCATGTTCAGAAGTGACCTAAAAAAAAGGAAAGACATCCCACTTAAGAGCAAAATTCTTACTGAGACTCCAGATGTTCTCAGAACCCCAAATTTTAGCCCAATAACAGCTCTCACAATAACTGTCTGTACAAAAGTTTTTCTTTCCAAACCTTTGAATTTCATGTTGGTTACGGAATTTGCTGTTTCGAACAGGGCATGAAAATGGATTTGAAACAGCAGTTAGTGACAGCAACATCTACCCATTTTCATCACTAATTTGGTGCTCTATCTGAAGGGTTATCTACTTGAGTATCTTTAAATATTGCAAAACCCATGATAGGTGTCATGTGATGTTCCAGTGTATATTCATTTTGTAACATACATAAGATAGAACTTTTAAAAGTTTGGGGTAAATTTCAGAACCTTAGTAACCCAACCAATTTTCCAATAGACAGACATATTCTCAGTCTGCCCAAAGCAGGTAGTGCACTGTTTTAGTTTCCTTTGATTGAAAAATATTTTCTTTAAAAAGACATCTTAAGGCGTCAGTCACCAGATGACTAATGCTTTAGTCTAGCTATTAGAGTTTAAATCCCACTAATTTTAGGTTTTCCTAACCTCAGCCTGCCCTATTGCAGCAAAAGGAGACTGGCCCATGTTGAAACATTAGCAGGATCCAGGGAAACCAGAGAATAACTTTAAATATTTTGTACAAATATTCCCTAGTCTATACTCTGGCCCAAACAACTGGATTCTTAATTCTAAAATGATTTAAACATGAACATCAAGTTCTGGAAAGAGCTATGTTGAAAGAAATCTGACTTTCTTGTGCACAGAATGCCTTGACTTCAGAACTGGCTGTGGTTAACAAAAACATTAACTTGACGTGACATTTGCTTGCTCTGTCCTCAAAGAGGGAGTGATACACAAACAGCCTTCAGACTGTGTCTTAAATTTTCTGGACTGTATTCCACACTTGGTTGTGTTACATGTTGCGAAGTCACAAACAAGGCTCAAGGAGGAAACTTGAAACATTCACTCTTAAGCAATCCAGGACTTAGACTACACACAGCAAGTCCACCAACACGCTTACTCTGAAATCACTGAACTGGTGCTGTTTCTCCATTAAAATCCAGAAGAGAAAATCCAGCAATTGCAAAAGTAACACCTTAAATGCTGAAACTGCATTTGAATTTTCTGTCAGCTTACTGCAGGTAGAGTAATTCTGTGCTGAGAGTGACTGCAATCGTATAGATAGTGTTCATAAAGACAAAGAACCGTGCAACATAAAGTTGAATAATTTTTTTATTTTCTTTCTTGTGGATTGCTCAAGTCCCATTGACCTCTCCAGCCTATACAACTTCCCTCCCACCCTCCCACTGCTCTGTTAGTCTGCCTGCTGTCTATCTGTCACTTGAAACTGTGGGCTAATTTCAAACACCCTCAAGCCTGACTGGTAAAACACATGCTTTTCTCTGATGTGTAATTCACAATATTCATTTAGAGGGATTTAAATGGAGCCTTGCTCTTACAGATTGAAGGAAAGTAAAAGTGCAGTAAGAGTCTATTGTTTTGGCACTCGGCTGCATGTTGCAGAATGTTGCATAGTGATGCATTGATAAGATAAAATATATGCTACCAGAAACAAGTAAGAGGTTTTTCTATTAAAATCACTCATTGCTCTGTGGCACTGTATAAACAGGGCAGAGTAAGGCACAGTAGAAGGTGTTCAGGAAAGGAAAACACATTTAACATTCATGCCATCCTACACAGGATTTTAATATATAAACACATACAAATATATATAGAGATCACAACATTTCAGGCAAGAAGCAAGTGTCAATGCATTCGAATTCCTAACACTAATAGTCCACTCTAACAGCAACCACCACAGATTCCCTTGGATATGTCTGACTTTGTGTAGTCGTGCTGTGCTAATAATGCACAAAAATTCAGAACGCCGACTGCAGAAACTTGCAGATGCAGGCAGTAACCCTCAAGGGCTACAGTGAGCAACGTGACTTCAGATACGATCACTTCTATAGCACTGGTCTATAAAATCTGCGGTTTTTGCAAGATCAAAATGTGATTTGGTGTTCCCAGAGGCAAGTGGGAATGTTTGTGCCACTGACTAGCAAAGGTGATAGCTGAGTTGTCCTCCTTCACCTCTCCTGTCACTTTGTTTTCTACGACTGCTCTGAAGCAGGGTAGGTGATCCCTGAGTGACAGGGAAGCTGCAGCAGCTCAAGCCCCTAAACAAGCTACACAGGCAACAAACTGACAGAGAGAATTTCAGCAAATCTACATTACCCTTGGTTTTAGCAGGAGTTGGATTAGGTTTTAATTCAGATTACATTGCAAATACCTTCCTGTGGGATGACTGGCTAATTGCAAGTCTGGATGAAAACCACAGGACCTCGAGGGTAATTAAAACTCTCAAGAAAGCAGTACTTACGCTTAGAGAAATTACCTTGTTGTTGACACTGGGTGTAAACCACAGGTCTTCCTATTCCTCCTTCAACAGGACATTAAAATTGGTTGGCAAACATGAAAGGAGCTGAACACTTTAATACCATTACAGAAAGCTCTGCTAGACATCCCGCAGTTCAGGGTCCAAAGTGTCACTTTTGTTACTGAATTCTTGTTCTGTACTGACCTTTTAGACCACAGCTACAGTTGTGGTGGTACAACACGTTCTCCAGTAATTTGTTCTACCCCAAGCAAGTTGTAGATTATCAATATAATGTTAGTGTGATTTAATTTTAAATACTATTTTGAGATAGCCTTTGCACTAGCCAAGCACTATGAACCACTGACTGCTGGTTTAACTATGTTGATTTTAGCTGAATTCAACTGAATTAAGAAAGATTCAAAACAAATTCAAACCAGCCCCTCCAGAACTGAGAGAAATAATACTGGACCCGTACAAGGTTTTGTTTCAGTTCAATTAATCTAGCATAGAAAACAACCCTAAAAATAATTCAGTTGTCAAGCAGATTGGGAAAAAGTATTTTTTATACATTTTAGAGAAAAGCTTTTGGGGCTTACTCTCTGTCAGTGTATCAGTGGATTATTTCTAAATGCTGAAAGTATTTAGAGCTACCTTTTATGAGAAGTGGGCCAAAATTGAAAGAACAGATTTGAACTCTTGAATTTGCGGATTGGAATGTAATTCTCACACCTATTTATCCAGCCTTGCCAGACTTATTACCAGTACTTGAGCCCTAGGAGTGAACCTACTTTTACAGCTTTGTTTCCTGATCCGATGCAAAATTGCAATCCATGTATTTTACGGTTTGGGAATAGGCAGAGCCAAAACCTTGTAGAGCACCATTCCACTCAAGACCAAGTATTCTCATCAAGATCACCTAATATCCCAGGTCTTCTATTTGGAACTCTATGTTTTTGGAGATGCTTGTGGGATTTTACCATGCTGCAAGTGAAGCACAGCTTAACACAGAGCCAACACCAGAATCTTCAAACTCTGTCTCTGTCTGTTCCTCCCAGTAGCTGCAACTAGTCTGGAAAACCAGTTGATCTAGTGCCAATTGCTCAGGCAAACAAGCGGTGTTAGCAGTATTTGATTTCTGAGCTTTTTTTTACTTTTTTAAGCAAGTTATTCATCCCACACACTTTCTAGACGTTAATTTTTAAGCCCCCTTTTTTTTTTTTTTAATTCCAAACTATATACACGGACACAAAAGTAATCCTTACACTCTTAAAAACATGGAAATTACAGCATGTAGGACTTTAAACTGCTTGAGAGACATTTGGGAAAAGAGAATACACATTCACTATGGATAAAAGCGAGTTGCTAACCAATACAAACAAATGTAACCTAATCTATCCACAGCAGTACCCTACTGAACACTTTTGCCTCCTATTATACAATTCTGCCACAGCAATAAAATCAACTGTCTGCAACAGTTTTAGTTCGTTGTATGGTTAATACCAATAATGTACTCAAAATTGATGTTTAACAGGGTGAACTGATTTGTTAGAGTGTTAACAGCCACAGACTTTAACTAATAAACAGATCATTAACTGCTGGTAATAAACAACTTGCTAGGATCATTTATTATTTAAGAACATACTTTGTCTTAAGAAAAGATGGCCCGCTTAAATCTATCTATGACACCTTTCTGGCTGCCATTCAAAGTGGGAGGCACACAGATGAAGCCACAGAGAAGCTATGCCACACACACTAGATCAAAATTCTTGAAAAAATACTGGTTTTCGTGAGAAAGTACTCACAAGAAATACATTAACTGCTTACACTGTTCAATAATATAGTCAGCATTTTTACCAAGCTCTTGTTTTTAATACTGTCTCTAATTGTAATGCAAGGAATCTAATTTCTAGTTCTGATAAAAACTGTAACATCTTCAACCTTCTTTTACCAGATGGGATGCCACTGCAGCAAGCATTTCCTTCTAGAAGTAGCTCTGAATGGGAGATACTATTTAGGTATATAAAGAGTTTTCATAATGGAAGAGGAAAGAAGTTAAAGGGAAAGGCCATGTAAACTTTGTTACACGAGAGGAAGGAAAAAAGGTAGCTTGAAATCACTCATTCTCAGGAAACCTTTTAAAAAGCTGAAAAGTTGTAAATACATTGCTTAATTACTCTAGATGATGACTGGAGATTTGGAAGGAACAAAAGAAATTCCCTGTCTCCCCATGGTTTCTAAGCCATTCCGTGTGTAATAAAACAAAGTCACACAATAAGATAGACTTCGCATATTGGAGTGTCCTAATTTTGTCAATATTTGAAGTTCAACAGTGTGGTACCACTGTAGTTTCCTTTTGGTTCTCACTTCTGAAAGAGGTGATGTGGCACAATGCCAATCTGATTGAAAAGCAGAGACACCTTCTAAGACTATTAGAATAAATTTAAGTTACCAAAGCAGCCAGATGAAGATTTCTTAACCTCCTCCCTGCATTATTTCAATAACCTTATTAGTCAAGCCCGTAAAAATACAACCACATATTCTGAAAAAGAGTGAGAGATAAGAGGAGCTCAATGACAGTTTGTTGATATCCAGATTTTAGATTCAGAATCACAAAATATTGATTTGTTTCCTAGTATCTCCTTAGAGCCACCAACATAAATTATGAGGTTATTTTTTCTAGGCACTGTGTAAATAAACTGCACAAACACCCCAAAGAAGCTACAGGCTGAATGCAAATGCAGTCTCAAGACTGAGTGTCAGCCTTTAACAAGCCTGCTGAAATGTACATATAACACTTTAATTACAGAGAGTTGAAGGATGACTTCTTTACGCCAGATCCTTACAAGTGAAGAAATGTCATTTAAAGAAAATTTTTCATTACATTTTTTTTACATCCCTGTGCAAGCTCAGGAGAAGGCATTTTTAATATCATCGTTAAAATAATTCTGACCTTAAACAAATATAAATTGGCTATTGCTTGCAGTAAGAAAAAACCCCTGTATTTGCATGCTGGTTGGAAAAATGCTTCTATTTAATTGTTTGTGGAAGAAGCAATTTATTTATAGATATACTGTGCAGGAGGAAATTTGGCTCTCCTACCATATAATAAGATGCATGGCGCTCTGCCAGGATGCTGGCTATCCCTGGACATTTGGTGTTCCATATACCAAGAATGTGGAATTACACTGCCTGTAAACAGAGAAGGCTTGTTTTCCAAGGACACTGTAAGACATGATTTTTCTTGAATGACAAAGTGAAAAATTAATGCAACAATTATGAATTTGCAAGAGCAGAAACTTTCTTTTTTGTATTTATCACCAGTTGCATTAGTCAGCTAATGAGTAGCTAAAACATATTACTTGTTACTTTCCCTTATCCCGTTTAGGGAAGATGCCGAAAAAACCTCTGGTTTTATGGGTTTTGAATATAATTCTTCTAAATCAGGGTATTACACAAATATTTCCACACAGCAGGATGACTCATAAATAAGTAAGGCAAGACTGGGATTTACTAATCTGTCAGTGACAGTATATCCAATTAATTCCTCTGTTTATTTAGGTAGGAGTTTTTTGCACTTTATTATCTTCAGTCTGTTTGACCACAGGGGAGAGAAGGCCTTGGAGGGGGAGTGGAAATAGATTTTTGAAAGGGAGCCATAATTAGCTCAATTCTTGGATTGAGATCAGGAATGTTGTTACTGCTAAATAGCTCCTTAAATAGAGTATTTATAAACTACAGGCAAAGCTGTAATATTAGAAGAGAAGAAAACCCCAAATCAAATATATTTAGATGGCACAAGCCCTAGGTTAATGCCCTGGCATGATGACATAATCCAGCTCAAGGGGCGGGGAGTGAAGAAACATTTTACTGATGGCAAATCAGTGCATTGCACACAGCCCTGTTGGAGCCCATGGAGGGGATCTGGAAACCTTAGAGGTTGGATCCGCCCTGAAGGTCCCTTAAACAGCACCTGGCTCTCTTGGAGGGGCCACACAGGTCCTTCCCAACGACCCATGTGCACACCCAGATGGAATCTGCTCTGCCCTGCAGCCGCAGCAATACTGAGTTTTCACTTGCCCACCTCTTACCCTCCCTCCTGCCCTCCCCAGCAGCCACCCCATACACAGCTTTCCCACGAGGGATTTCTACCCAAATGGGTGGAAATGAGAAGCATTTGCCCAGGAGTGGCCAGGCTACTTTCTGCCTCATTTTGCAGTCCTCTGGTGTCAGGCAATGGGGCAGAGATCTACCTCAGGGTATCTTCTAGCTACCCTATCTGAGAATAAAAATATATTTAATGTCACGCCCACACAGCCATGCCCTATAATGCCCTGGACCCAGCCCCATTTACTCAAAACAGACTTATTTTTTTTTATCACACACAGACTACGTGGTCCAAACCAACTCCCCTGGAAGACATTTGGACTTCAAAAGGGACAAATTCAGGACCAAGCAAAATAAATCATTAAGCTATGATGCAGAGGATTTGTGCCAGGCCTCCACATAAGACTAAGTTTAATCATTGCAGATCAGGGTATTTGGGGACAACATCTATTTTGTAACTTCATTTTAAAAAAGTTAAATAAGTGAGACATGGTTTGTCCAAAATTTCAGATTATTTTCCACATTTAAGAATTTTTCATAGAAGACCTTTGCTTGCAATGTAATATCCCTATGAAGCTTGTTAAATGCTTTTCCAAGGCTATATGATATTTATTAAAAATTTATAACATTGTCTCCTGGACACAAGGAGAAAAGAAATAATCTCTTTTTCAGATTAAGTACTTGAAAGCTTGCAATAGTGGAAAATAAGTCTTACAAATTCTCTCTCAATTTCCATTTAATATATCCTGTTCCAAACACAGAGACAGTTGTCTCCAAAAGGTGCTGAAGTGCAATTATAAATTGCAGTAATACTGTTTCCTTGACAAATCCATTTCAAATACAATAAAAAACTTAATGGGATTAACTGCTTGGAAATTTAGTTGAGAAGTTTAGCTTAACGGAGTAAAACCCAGTGTGTTAATATATTAAAAGTGCAAAACAAAGTAAGGGGAAATGGAAAACAGAGAAATAGATAAGCAGTAGACATAGAGACAAAATCAAAAGAGCAGAGAAATAGAGAATCAATGTTTGCACCTGGATGCAAGTCGCTGTGTAAGGCTTTGATCCCAAAGCGTGCAAGCCATGCTCTACACAGAGCCTGCAGGCAGGACTTCAAAGGGACCCTGTGGTGCTGGAGCCCCTGCGCCCCCACAAGGGAGAGCCGGGACAGCCTGAGACTCTGTGGTTGAATCCCAGCATGGGAAAGAGCTTCCTCCTGGTCACACAAAACAGATAATCTTAAAAGCTTTTGTCTGTCATTGCTGCAGGAGTTGGTCTGACCAGCACAAACAGGACTCTGGTGGCAGCCTGACACAGCGTGCTTCTTCACTGGCACCAGCAGCCAGTGCTGCTGGGACCCCCATCACGCCTTTCAACACCTTTAGAAGAGGGAGTGGGGACACAGAAATGCAAAATACATTTTCTGAAATATAGATACATATATATATATAAATATAGGTGCATTTATGTATAGAATCACAGAATATTCTGAGTTGGAAGGGACCAACAAGGATCAAAGTCCAACTCCCAGCACAGCACCATCCCCAAAAGTCACACCATGTGCCCAAGAGCATTGTCCAAAAGCTTCATGAACTCTGTCAGGCTGGTGCTGTGACCACTGTCCTGGGGAGCCTGTTCCAGGCCCCAGCCACTCCCACTCTTTGGGTGTGTATATAAGTGTGTGTATGTGTGTGTGCATATCCATGTGTGTATTTATGTGTATGCCTATGAATTTTTGTGTATGTGTGCATATAAAGATATCCATATGAGAAAGATTTCTCCTACAATTTTTCCTTTGACCATTTTATTTAAGATGCAAAACTCAAGGGGGAAGGAGGAAGAGGGGTCATGGGAATCAAAAGTCAGCTTCCTAATTGATGGTTGTGAAACCTGATGAGTAAAATGAACATGGCATTTCTGACTTCCTCTGAGGAGCTACTGTAATAAATACAGTAGGTAGACTTTTGTGTGTGCCAGAGAAAATGATCAAAACCCTGTAGATCCAGCTCTGCTTGGTTTGGCATTGCCTATACTACATTTCTAATTTTAAAAACAAGCTGTATTTATACTGGTAGAAAAAAGGAGTAGAAAAGAAGAAATACATTTTGTTTGAAGCCAATTCCACTCAGATATTTGAATTTCTCTATTTCTAGCAAGAAATTATTCTTAAGCCTTTTTTAAAAATTATTATTGTTATTCCAGTTCATCCCCTTCACTTGCTTAGTTCTTCAAACAAATCAAAAAAATTAGAACTGCATGACTGGAATTCACCACATAGTTGTAAAAACTTTATCTGATATAGATACATGAGTATAAATAGAATGTGGCAGGATCATGAGCTGAATTAAATATTGATTGGTATAATATAAACATGCACAGATGAATAAATGGTGAAATAACACACTGTAGTAATTTATTACTTTTTCAATCAAAAGTTATTTCCAAACTGTTTTTGTGTTAGAAGACAAACACATTCCTGCATGTTTATCATTTGCAAGCGTGTTCTTTTTTGTGCTTCTTGCTGGTTGTTGTTCTTACTGGATGACAAACCACCCTGGGTACATGGTGTTGGTTTTATTCTCTTATTGGAGAACAGAAAACTAGTCCTGCAGGAACCAATAATAAGAGATTTAACTTTTTTTTTGTAAATCCTTTTATTACCACAAATGATTATGATCACTTTTTACTGCACAGGATTTAAAACATTTCAAAGCATCCTTCAAGTAAATCTATTATATCCATCACCTCTCCCCACCTATTCCTTAGTCATTCCTATGTCCTCTGTGCACCCAGAAAAAATGAAAATATTTCCCTATCACGGTGCATGACTTACGAATTTTTCTATTTTAAAAAATAAGAAACTGCAAGCATAGATTAGGTACCAGTTATCAAAATTAATTTATGCAAAATTCTGCTAGTATTTCTATATGTTGTACTGTTAGATGTAGAAAAATACCAGGGCGTAAATCTATATTGACCATTCAAATACCCTGTTCCCCTCTGTTTTTGTAGACATTTCTACCTGTGAAGTCAGTAGCATATAACTTAAATCTGGAGCAGCAAACATAAAGATCTAAAAATTTGTGTTTTGTAGTTATAGTTATAACTGTGCACATGTGTATATACATACACATAACTATTGAATACATTTAAATTAAATTAAAATTTTTTAATCCATAAACATTATAGGAGGTCTGCTGTCAGCCTCAAAACTCAGAAGTTCTTGGTCAGAACCAAAGACATTTAAGTTCAACTTAAAAACGGAATTTGAAAGTATTTGGCCTTTACCTTTGCTTTAAGTGTTTAGGGCTCAGACTTGCAAAATTTTCTCTGCAACTACAAGATCTACAGGCATTGCTTTTCAATGAAAGCTAAGAATCACAGGTAATGAGATGTCTCCGAGAGTTGGAGCTTCATGGAAACACACCAAACATCATGAGACTTGTAATAAAATGATGAATGTTGGAAGCACTGCTGTAGTGTTGCTTTCAGAATACGATTCTTATAAAACACAAAATAGTTCATGCTAAACCCATGTTTTCATATTAATACCTCTACATTTGGTACTTACACTGGCAGGCTAAGAGTTATATGGCTGGTTTTTTCATATCACAGTAATTTACATAACCATGACAGCAAACTTCAGTTGCTACAAACTAGTATAAATCAAAGATTGAGGAAGGGAAGTGGACTATTTCTCTGAAATATGATTCTTGTTCCTTCTTACTATGGCTTCAATCTGAATTTTCATCCTGAGATCTTACCTTACATGACCCTTCTATGGGAAGCACAGTATTTCTTCTAAAAGGAGAAAAGTGCTTTGTGGGTGGCAATATTTTCCCAGAAAGGGAAAAAGTTGCAAGCATCAAGCCAGGAAAGTGAAGGAAAAGACATCACACATTTGGAGCTCTACAGGCAATAAATTTATTGTCAGTAGCCAGGTTCAAATAGCCTCATCTAGGGAGAAATTCCCAACAGAACCACAGCATGGATGAGAAAATAATTTTGGTCACTTGTGTTCTGACATTTTTATGAATTTAATTTAAGGTGACAAGACGAGACCTAGTAAAAATGGCTGAATGCCTACCAAAGGGAAAAAACAAATAACCTAAAAGAAAATGAAACACTTTTTTTCAGAAGGAAGTCTTTCATGGCTGTTGGTGTGTTTCTATGTTCCAAGCTAAAAGTATTCATACCAACATTTCGGTAGTGGGACAGTTAAGAAAAAACAGTCACAGAAACATTTCTAATAATCTGATCTGAATTACTTTTTGATTAAGGGCAACATTGAAGTCTAAAATGAAAGCTGAACAAGGTAACTCGGGCTCTCAGTTTGATAAATTTCTTTTGTGATTTTGGGCAAGTCAAGTGATTTAGTATTTACCACATTTTTAAGCCCAAATTTGCAAAGAGAGATAACATACTTCTGCATAGAGAAGAAATCTGATGCATTCAGAAGGGCATCCAGCCTTCTTTATTAGAACTGCCTTTGTGTTCTTAAAGGGAGCTGTACTTTGAAAAATTTTCTTTCCCTGTCCTTCCTTTTTCTCCCCTCTCCCATTGATACATATTTAATGGGATTTTGCAGGAAGGAAAAGATCCTAAGTGGTGTATTTGCGATAAGGGTCACTCTTTGGGCGAGGAATGATAACCACATACTGGGCTGTGTTAGGGAGTGCTGTGTGCAACTCAATGGGTGCAATTATTCTTCTCCCTTAGGCACAGGTGTGATCAAACAGAGGGTGCTGTGTCCAGTTTGATACCCCTCAGAATGAGAAGGAATTGGAACTAGTCCAATGCAAGATTATTAGGGAGATGAAGCACATGATGTACAAGGAGAGGTTAAAGAAATGGATTTCTTTAACCTGGAGAAAAGAAGGCTTATAGGAAATCTAATTGTTTTCTTATCTTCATAGTGGTAAAGGAGATGGAGACAGACCCTTCTCTGAGGTGCACAGAAAAGCCCAAAAGACAAAAAAGAAGTGCAACAAGAGAAAATTCAGTTAGATACAAGAAAAAAATTCATCACGAAACTGTTGCCCAGAGATTGAGGCATCTGCATACATGGAGAACTTGATAAAAACCTGATCAACAAGATTAGTCCTGCTTTGAGTGGGGATTTACATCAGATGTGATTATGATTAAAAAAATACGCTTTTCATCCTCAAGACAGATGTTTGTTGTTTGTGGAAGTTTTTGTTTTTAATTCTGTACCATTAGAACAAATTAATTTCCACACTTTTTTCTCCTTTGGAAGCATCATGATGGTATTTGCCTTAAGTGTACTACTGAATTTATTGTGCTACCTTCACTGCAGTCCAGGGTGTGGTTAAGGTTTCTACAGATATACATAAGCAATCTTTAAAATCCTGTGCTCAAGATCTACTAGCAGATCTGTTCCATCAACACAGAACTACTAACCTTATTCTTCAAATATTTGGTGTCATTCATGATGCTAGGTTTGCAAATGGATTGTTTTGCATGTTACCAAGACTGTGCATACTATCTAGGATATCTGGTTTGTAATCACACCTTTGACTGACGGGTGTTAGCAAAAACTACCTTCAATAAAGATCTCCTATGAAGAGTGCCTAGAAAATGGGGTTCTGTCTTTAGTGCAGAATTGTTCCTTAGGTACCAGGAACAAATAGATAAGTGGCCTTGTTATAATGCACTGGCAGTGCTGCATCTTTGTGTGGAGTCTTTAGTTTTACTTGCTAATTCCAGTGGCAACCCATGTTGGGTACATATTCAACAGTTGCCATCACGACACTCTGCTGTTCTGCCTTCTCTAAGGTACCAAAAATATGTCAGAGATATCTTCTCAGGAGCCTTGGAAAGCTGTGAGGGAAGGCTCAATATCCACTGAGCAAAAAAGGATCTGACATTCCCCAAGTTCTTGACATGGCCTGCAGGAATAATGTCCTTAAAAAATTGAGAAAAATTAACAAAGAAAAATAAATGAAAGCACCTGAAGAACTTATGATGCACTCACTAAGAAGCAGAGATTATTTCAGGAACATGGTGGGGATTGGTCTGGACTGCCCATCCTAGGAAATTGGTATTTTTATTGCTGAAGTTATGTACAGCCTCTAGATATGCCAGCCCTTTTGTTTCCACTGGATGGAGCACTGGATTTGCATCTTGACCACTTCAGTGAGTGAGGTCTGAGGTGCTTTTTAGGTCCTAGGTAAGCAATCAAACGCATCACTTTTGTAGTAGGACATTGACCTGTGTCTTCTGCTCCATCTGCTTCTGCTCCACCTGCTTCTTCTACATCCAAACAGAGGCCAACGCTGCTCCCAGTGCAGCACAGTGATTATCAGATGATCTGTAACTCCCCATCTGGAACCAGAGGTCTTGTCATGCAGCAAACACCCGTGGTGTGCTGGTGGGTCAGTCACCCACAGACCTGAATTCTTTGCTGTTTGTAACTGCACAGAGGATTCCTCTGTACTGATTTAGTCTGTGCAAGGAGCCATTAGAAATATCGAGCCATGACAGAGATGGGTCCAAAACTGTCTAACAAACCAACTGAAATTATCTGGTGGACAGGAACTATTGGCTTCATGAGAAGCTGTTAAAGCCCCATGTGAGCAGATGCTGGATCTAGGAGGAAAATCTGGTTCTGGGGAAGACCACAGATTGGCTACCATCATCTCACATCAATCTTATCAAAAGTGACTGTGAATTCTTGATTCAGTTGGGGCCAATTTTAGGGCAAGGACTTGAAGTCTGGTTAGGGCACCAAGTTTCTGACAGTTGTAGACAAAACCTGAGTTACTGTTGATCAGACTGGATTTTCTCTTTTTTTTCTGACTAGCTGTCCAGAATTTTCTGAGTGAATGAATAGCCAGCCATTTTCTCAAGTGAATAAGTCAAAGCAGATTCTAAGATGCTCCACTTTAGAAATTACTATGATCACTGGATATAAAAAACTCTTTTCTTGGTAAATAGTGGCTTTTCTTAGAGGCATAATTCTGAGTATCATTTTACTCTTGGTGATGATTAAATTTTCAGATTTCGACACCTTAACAATTGACCTTGATCAAGGTTCTGAATTGCCCATCATATGAAAAGAGCTTTAGACACCAAGCAATTATTTAGTGATAGCCATCAGGATAAATATTCACTGAAAAGAAAAATAGAATGAGTGCACATCTCAAATAGCAAGTGCAAAAAATATAATCAAAGTCAAAACTTAATTTGCATGTGTCCACAACTCTGCACTATAACTTTTTCCTCCACAATTTCCATGTATTGGAACATAGCAAAGGTAAAATTTAAGACTTCAAAATAAAATTACATCTTTTCAATAGCTATCATGAAAAGATGAGGAGCTGAAATCTAATGTCAAATCAAATTAAAGAGTATTACAGTGCAAATTCCATTTTCATTTTGCACATTTTAATACCTTGACTATTTACAAGCTAAAGAGACAACACTCCACTTAGATACAGCTACTTCTGAAATCTAAGAAAAAGCACAATGGACTTGCTTCTTTTCACAAGCAGCTGTGGCATATTCAGCTAGAGCCAGGAGACCTGTTACATTTGTTACATCGGAAGAAAGCCGATTACAGATTCTGTGTCGCTTTCTTTGTTAAAGAAAGGTTTATGAGGTCTCAAACAGAAACTCTTCAAGGTGAAACAAAAACTCTGAAACCACTTAGAAAGAATTCATGAAAAGAAAACTCCTGCCAATATGTCAAAGAGGCTTTTACATATTCAGCATAACAGCAGGAAAAGAAGCAAATATCACTCATTTGATGCTATAGAACATCACAATATGTCTCTATAGATCAGTAGAAAGTATCCCCCTCTTTCAAGCAACAGTATATGGAATTAGCAATATACTTTCATATTTAAATACGAGAATGGCTTTTCTCATAATGTTGTTTGCATTTCAGGTGAGAACCGCTACACCTTTGTTTATCTGTTTCACTGTGCAGGAAGTTTAATGAGTCTGGTGCCATACCTGAATTGTCATTTGCAAAGTGAGAAACTCAGCAGTATGTAACAAAACATCCATACTTTTTGTGGCAGTGAGGAAAATCTCGAGTGTGTGTCTCAAGTATTTGATGCAGTGACACATGAGAATAGATAGAGCTTAAAGAGGGATAAACTCCTTGTGTCAGTGAGTTGCTGCCTGCACCTGCTGACCTAACAGGCAGAGTAACATCATGAAGTGAGGAGCTGAGCCACAGGGTCAACCAGCACGGATGAATTAATGTGCATTGTGGTTAGGGGACACTGGATTCCTTTAGTCCTGCTGCATCTGCAAGAGACCACAGAGCAAAAACAAGCAAGTCTCACTTCCTCTGCAGTAGAAGAAAAGACCAATCATTTTTATGCAGTGGGGTTCTCTGTACTGACATAGCACACAGCACATAGCTCCGCTTTAAGTCCAATCTTGCAAGTCAGAAAAGTGAAGAACATGACAACATGTACATCCATACTTATCAACATGCATGTCCATAGATACTGAGATTTATGTACTTGTTGAAGGCTTCTGAGGACTCAGAATAGGGCTCTGGGTGAACATGGGGCATAGGACTCCTGGGCTCCAAAAGCACCCACTGCTGAGCTCCCTGCAGTGCTGAGGACAGCTCTCCCTACCTGTCCTAGAGAGACGATAACAAACATTTTATCAGGGCCTGTAGGGATTG
Organism: Corvus brachyrhynchos; assembly: GCF_000691975.1. Taxonomy (NCBI): domain Eukaryota; kingdom Metazoa; phylum Chordata; class Aves; order Passeriformes; family Corvidae; genus Corvus; species Corvus brachyrhynchos. The sequence continues at coordinate 5,849,345 of NW_008237222.1, forward strand.
GACAAGGGGTAATGGTTTTAGACTCAAAGACAGTGATTTAGATTAGATGTAAGGAAGAAATTTTTTACAGTAGGAGTGATGAAACACTGGAACAAGTTGCCCAGAAAGGTGACTTTTGCAACAAGGCATTTCACTTAGTACCAAGCAAGGAATAAAGCTTTAGCAAAGTTTATCTGCAGGACCATGTACAGCCACACAACACACAAACTAATATTTATGCTTTCCATATGTTAAACTTTATCATCCATGTATATCTATACTCACTTTTCCCTACTGATTCATTGTACTAGTAGGCTTAATCCACTTAATCTCTGTCTCTCAGTGTCTGGGACTATAAAATAGGATAATGAGGGAAGGACGACATATTACCTACTGCATGGTTTGTAAGACTTATGGACAATTCCTGAAAGTGGGAATTTTTCTGCAGAAAAAAATGGCAGGATCTGCTTATGATGTTTAGCTGGATCCACCACTATGCTAGCAATGAGCTCAGTTAAACCCTGTAAAGTTGCACCATTACAGGAAACATTCAAGTTCAAGAGTTTGTCCTTCTAAACTGATTTGTAGGAGTTTGTTTTTGTTCATTTTCACCAGTCACAAGAATTGTTTCTAAACATTAAAAAGTGTATAAACTAACTTTTAATTTAAAACACTCCTGCAGAAAAAGTGCACAAGGAAAATAGGTATTCCATGCACGATAGTGACACAGTGACTTACAATGAGTAATTAATGAGAACACCTGGAGTATCTTTCAGAGCTAAACTGGAAACAAAATACTGGAGATTAGGTTTTCAAGCTACTGGTGGTCCCAACTAATCTCTTTCAGGTGTAAACCACAGTGTACGTGGAAAGCAAATTCTGACTCATTCCTGCGAGACAGGAGGTCTTCGGGCTAATAATTGCAGTATGTAGTTTCCATAAAATTTACGAGGTTGGCTTTAAATTTTAGTAGTGGCAGGCCTGCAATAAATGCCAATGAGGTCCATCAAAATGAGTATTTGTGTGTGTCCTCATAAAAATAGATCAACCTTTTTAACAGACTCCATGCAGAGGAATTTGTATAATTACAACACATATCTACAGCTTTAGAGTCCTTTCCACACCAAAACCAACATGCTAAGTCATAAATGCAGAGGAAAAATAAACACAGGAACATAATAAAAGAGATTTGGTTGGGTTAAGTCGCTCTGTCTCGGCTGCCATGTTGTAGCTAACAGAATTTCCACTAGGGGTGGGCAAAGGGATTATTTTCCCTGTTTGTCAGCTCTCCCCTCACCTTTGCCTCTTGCACTCTTGGGGATGGCAAGCAAGTCTGTTCACATAAAGGAAAGGAAAGGGACAATCAAAAGGGAGGAAGGGTCCCACCACACATACATACATTAATTTCCAGCCCATGCATTAACTCTTATCATGCTGGTCTTGATGGAAATGCTCAACAAGGAATGAGAGATGCCAGGCAGCCCAGAGGAAAAGACAAATTAAGTTTACATCTTGTGCATTGTGTCTATAACTTGCCAGTTCCATGGTCACAGCTGAATTGTCAACTCCAACTAATAAAATACAGTTTATATCTGAGATTCCCCACCATGCCAAGTTTCCACACAGTTCAGCTGAAGTGAAAAGGCGGTTATGATTCACTGATTCTCTCCCCAGCCCAGCCACAGCTCTCATCCTCAGGAATTATCCACCAGCAGGGAAGAACTGGAGTGTTATGTGTCACACAGAGTCCTCATCCAAGACTACCTCTGCTGCCAGGGACAAGACCCACAAAGCATGGAAGCAGGGGTGTCTGGAGGGATGAGGGGCAGAAGCCAGGGAAAATGCTACTTGGAAGCCAGTATGCATTTTAGGATAGTGCTCTTCCTAATAAGAGTGGGGACAGAGTTTTATGAGTGTTCATATACCTAAAAGCACATATGGGCATTTAGTGAGATTTCCAAAAATTCCTATGACTTTTATAGGAGTTAGGAGATGTTAAAACTCAAGAGGCACCTCTCTACACCTTTAATTTTCAAGTATTTTTAAAGGGTCTGGTCTAAAAATCAGCCAGTGTTTTCCAAACTGGCCTTGGTTTTGAGCAATTTCCATTGGCATAGCATTGCATTGTTTTAAATGGACTTAATGGATTCCACTTTTGTGTAACAGCCAGAAAACAGAGACTAAGTGTGGGACTTAGTCTGATTTATTTTAGGCATCTGAAAATGAAGGGTGAGAGTCTGAATTCGTTGCTGATCTACCTATTGAGAGAGCAGACACACTGGAAAGGGGTGAGTCTACCCCTGGAGGTGCCTGTCTCTCTCCCTTGACCACAGAGGGAGCACAGGCAACAAGCTCAGTTTAGACATCTAATTTGTAACAGCTGAAGCCAGATGAGATGAATTCCTCCCCCTCCTCCTCCTCCTCCTCCTTCTCCTCCTCCTCCTCCTTCAGTGACTTAGCCAAAGGCACACAGAAAACAATGGGAGAGAAAAACACTGAATTCAGCCTCCCAAACCTCTAGACAGGGTTTAATCACTGAACTGAGCTTCCCTCTTGAGAGGAGGTATTGGAGACTCTTGCCAAAACAAATCCAATTGGTACAGGATGGAAAGCAATGGAAGTTGTGCTGACTAATAAGTACAGAGTTGGGAGCTGGAGGGAACAAAAGGGTGATACCCAAGCTTAAAGGCTCAACAAGCTCAGTTTAGACATCTAATTTGTAACAGCTGAAGCCAGATGAGATGAATTCCTCCCCCTCCTCCTCCTCCTCCTCCTCCTCCTTCTCCTTCTCCTCCTCCTTCAGTGACTTAGCCAAAGGCACACAGAAAACAATGGGAGAGAAAAACACTGAATTCAGCCTCCCAAACCTCTAGACAGGGTTTAATCACTGAACTGAGCTTCCCTCTTGAGAGGAGGTATTGGAGACTCTTGCCAAAACAAATCCAATTGGTACAGGATGGAAAGCAATGGAAGTTGTGCTGACTAATAAGTACAGAGTTGGGAGCTGGAGGGAACAAAAGGGTGATACCCAAGCTTAAAGGCTTTCCCCATAAATTAACCAGTTCACAAGAACTGTGGCACCACAGACATGCAGAGGCTGCAGCCACCCAGGGAAGCACAGAGGAGCAGGACTGCCTGGGCATGGGTCCTGACAATACGAATCCAAAAGCAAAGCTAGTTCAGACAACCAGATGTGCTAGTTTTCTCATGACATATCTATCTCACTACCCTGATCAAGGTCAAAAAACACACATCTTTCTCTTAAAAATATTACTGTTAATAATAAGGAAGATTAACTGGCAATACTTCAAAATCCTAGTGAAAGCTGAAGATAGTCTGAAGTTTTGCAGCACAGCACAATGCTAACTCACAGTGAGGCATATGAAGTAATAGCTCTTATAAAGCAGTGTAGACAAAGAGTATTTCTGTTAAAGCTTTCTGTTTCATTTGAAGTTTTCACCTTTTTTCATTTTTTATTTCGTCTTTTATTTTCTACTCATTCTGATGAGGAAACTGTTCTCCCACTAATGAACTCTGAACCATATGACAAAAAGGGTATTAAATAAACTTAAGAGGAGATGTTCTTTCTTTAAATATTTCTTACACTGCCTTCCAGTTTTTAAATAATAAAAAATAACCAATAGCACAACTTGTCATTATAAAACCAGATGATTCAAAAAGTAATTGCTTCAAAAGTTATAGTAGAAAGATGTTAACTATTTCTAGGGGCTATGAAAGGCAAGGGAAGACTTTCAAAGGGTCTCCTAATCATGCACTGTTTCTTACTGTCCTTGTGCCATAGATCTTGTCATAACACTCCCCAGGCTCCTCCTCCCTCATGCCTTTTAAATGACATTTGAGAATATAAAGCAGTTAAGCATCTACAACAGACACAAACTTTTGCCTTAAATATGAAGTCACTGGGAAAGTCCTAGTTGGTGTCAGTCAGGCCAGGCCTTTCCTCCAACCATGGCTTGTGAGATCCCAGGCAGAGCACAGGCACAGATGGGCTGCAGACATGTCCTTCAGGACTGGGGGGTCTGGCAGCAGCTAGATGGCTTTGCCAATAAATTTATTATGGTCTTCTGAACACTCATTATGGTCACACTGAGATATCAGAGGCTCAGTGTGATGTGCAATTACTCTTATTCCAATCAGAAAGCCAGCAACCAGCAATTTAATGTTATTTGTGTTTCAGTTTCCCTTGTGACTCTATGTGGCTTTGATGTTCTGAAGGCTGTTGGTCAGAGCAGTACCCACTCAATGCCCCTTCAAGGTGCAACTGCAAACCCCTGTCTCCAGTCCAGCCTTCAAACAGCTGGAAAATTTACTCATCTTTTAACTTTCTGGAGGGCAGTTTGCTACACAAAAGCTTCAGCAGAGTTTGTGCTAGCTGTTGTCAACACATACAAATGGGCAGCATTCCAGAGGGTTTATGAAAAATTAGACAAAGAGCTGTCAAGTAGACAAAATAACATTTCACTTTTGGACCCAAATAGCTAAACAAATGCTCTGGTCCTGTGGGTTTTTCCATAAGAAGGAGCTGGCAGTTGTCAGGTGTCTCCTTGACCGACCTGAGGAACCTGTAAAGCACCATGCTTTGAGAGACCAGCAGTGCAGGAGCCAGCTCTCAGACTGTTGCCCAGTTAGCACTTTGCTGAAAACCTTGTCCATTTTCTCAACTTCTCACAGACCTGACCCTGACGCTTGTATTGGCTGACAAAGTTCTGAGTATTTTTCCCTCTTTTCCTAGGTTATTTTCCCTGCTTCTCCTTCCCAGACACCCAGCCAGCTGTCAGCAGCACCCTAGGCCAGCCCCAAGTGTTGTTTCAGCAACATTTGTCTGCATTTGTTTCTGAGAAGTCCTTAACTTAGACCTCCGTGGCAGTAGTGTTTGAAGCAAAGCTCATCACAGAACTGGATTTTAGCCCCAATGTCTGTCACCAGCAAGACAGTGCCCTGGTGCCTTTAACCTAAACAAACTGGATGGTATGGGAGGGTGAATTCTCACCTATTTCACCCCCTTGTTAACCTACTTTTTCATAATTAATAACAGAAGTAACTCTGGGGCAATGGGGCATATCCTAAGTGCGTGTAAAGAATTAAGCTCTTTCAATTGCTATATATCCAGAATAAATTTGGCCTAATTAAATAATAGTGTTGTAACTTTCACTTCTCTGCACCAATCTACCCAGTTGTGAGCTGCAGTGATTGCTGTACATGAAAAACCATCACTCCTCAGTACCATTGCACCTCTGAGGTAAGTGAGATTTTCTTTCCAGCATATTCTGGAGCTTACTGGTACCTCAATAAAACAGCACTCTATGTCTCCAGATCCTAAATTTCTTTTTTTTATTTTATGTACTCATACAAGTAACTAAATCTTAATCTGAATTTTTATTTAAACGCTGTGTGTTTTTCAGGAGATTTGAAAGCTTTTGGAAGATGCCTGATGATAAGCCTGACAAAAGCCAGCATGTTGTGTCTATAGAGCATGGCAGAGAGTTCAAGTGCTTCAGGACCAGGAAAAACCTTGGTGAGAAGGAGACAAATGCCGATACTCCAGCAGTGGGTTTCCCCCTAGAGCTGCCAATTCCTATGGTCCTTTTCAGTCACACAGGCTTTGCACCTGAAATGGTGTAATGGGAGAAGGAGGAGGAGAGGAGACCTGGTGTCATGTCTAACACGTTGTACACACAAAGCCATCAGCAAAATCACAGGCTGGGCTGCATTTTAGCAAGGAAGCTAAGGATGAAAGGCTTTCTGTTCCCATTGGAAACCCTCAGAGCCATCCATTCACCCTATCATATGTTCACTATCAGAAACTGCTCTTCAAAGCTGAACAAAAACTACTGTGCTGCATATAATTGACAAAGTTAATTGTATGCAGCATATTTCCTCTACCATAAATATTCCCAAACACCATTTGTTTCTGGATTTTACTGTTCTCTTCACTAAAGAACAGCTACATTATTGTTTCATCTGTAGCCCAACTGTTTTCTTTACGTTTTTACCACTAAATTGAATCTACTGCCAGTAATCTAATTTACATTTAAAATGCACAATATGCCAACACGACCAGACTTCAGTAAAATTTTTACTAAAACTCATAAATGCCTTGATTCTGGTGTTTATAGAAATTTTAGACTGTTCGTTCCCTGAATGTTATGTGGCTAGTATCCTGAAATCATTCCCATATGAAATAAGAAACATTCTTAGATTCATGCTGTGTCAGGAAATACAAAATACAATGTCACTAGCCATTGCTCTCAAAATCAAAGATTTGTCATCTCCCAGCAAAGTGATTTGGATGGTGTGTCCAGCCTGCACTAGCGTGGGATATTAGCTCCACTCACCTGCTTGTGTTATTGATACAGCACATCTTGTTCCCTGCATTTCAGATTACAAATATTTCTTACCATCTTTGCTTCATTTATTTTTTCTTCCTGTGCACACAATTGCTTGGTTTCAAAATATTGCCGAATTCTTCAGGTGTCTTATGAGAGCTCTCCATCATCACTGAATCTGCCCAGAGGCATCTTTGCTGAGTACCTACCTGACAGCTCCGGGAAGGTCATTTCCTAAAGGTTTAGATTACATTTCTCAGCTGGATACTGATTGTCAAATTTGTAATTTTAGCAAAACAAAAATTATCAGAGGTTCAGGTAAAATTGGAACAAGGTTTCAGGGTGGTCTTCCTTTTTCTGTTTGTTTGGGGTTTTTTTGGTTTGAGGTTTTTTAATGTGAAAATGGATTATGTAGTAGACACAGCTCATTTTTGTACTTTCTAAACATTTTGACTTCTTAATTTAAAACAATATTTTCAGGGATATTAGGCTAAAGTTAGAGTTTTTAAAAGAAAAAATTGAAAGCAAAGAATACATTTGCTACCTATTAAAACTCCTTTTTTTGTTGCTTTGAAATAAAAGTGGTGGGATGTGTGCAGGCAGGCACATGTTTGTACACAGGGAATTAGAAAGGGTTGAATTCTTTGAGTCAAACCCTCATTACAGCCCCAAGCCTGTATGAGTCCAAGAAGCATTTGGACAATGCTTTCGGGCACATGGTGTGACCCTTGACTCCTGGCCCCTGTGCAGGGCCAGGAGCTGGACTCGATGATCTTGATGGGTCCTTTCCAACTCAACAAATTCTATGATTCTATGATTTTCTTTTTTTGTTTTGTTTTAATATTTAACTTCAGCAATCAAGCCAGTTATAAAGTACTTCTAAAATTCTACACATAGCACTTATTTATATCCTTCAGCTAATATTTGATTGTCCAAATCCATTCTTGTTTGATTGCCTGTGCTTATCAGAAATGTCACAAGCTACAGCAGTATGAGGATCAGTGGCCACATCTTCAGCACCATCATAGTTTCAGTCAGTGTCCATAAGCTGTTCTACAGAGTGGATACTCTGATACAAAGACATTTATTATTTAAACTTATTTATCATAGAATCATAGAAGCAGGGACCATAAAGATCACCTACTTCCAGCCCTTCTACCACAGGCAGGGATACCTTTGTTTAGATCAGGTTGCTTGGGGTCCCATCCAGCCTGGCCTTGAACACTTCTGGGAATGGGACATCCACAACTTTTCTGGATAACATCTTGCACTGCCTTACTACCCTCACAGTAAAAAATTTCTTGCTAATATCTAATCTAAAACTCTCATCTTTTAGTTCAAAACCATTCTCCCTCGTCCTATAACTGTCTGCCTATATAAAAAGTCCTCCTTTTTTATAAGCCCCCTTTGAGTACTTAAGTCTCATTTTCCAGTTGAGGCCAAATATGGATTCTTGCATCCTTACTAGTGGTTGAGAGAGCACACTGGGCCATATTTTACTTTACATCTCATTTTGAAAACTCAAGATTTATATGCTGTTATTACCCTGTGGAAGGGGAAAGGATAATCTAGAGTTTGTTTGATTCAGAGTGGCAAAAAGCTGAAGAGATGTAAACTAAGGCACTATCTGTGCTTAGATGGTGGGATTATGATTGCTTTAGGTAGAAGACAAGGTTGCAGCTGTTTCTTTCAAGGATGAATCAGACTCCTCTGGGTATGTTTGCTGTCTCACCTCTAAATGCATATAATCAGCTTGCAGAAAACCTATCTGTACATTACATTGCTTAGAAATATTGATTCAATTTTGTTTGTGCTGTTGTATACTGGAGCTGAGCATTGAATTCCAATTCTGCACTTGGATGCATGCACTTAAAAGGCTCAGCTTGGTTCTGAATAGAGAAAAAAGTGAGGACAACTAGTTTTATGCACAACACACCATTGCTCAAGCTGTATTCTTCTCTCAGGAAATTTTAATAGGATTTTTGTGTACAATAGGATTGTTGTACTCCAGGGTGCAACTATTTATGTAAATATAATCATGCTATTTATGTAAGAAATTCAAAAGTTTACAGTAAGAATCAAGAACAATTTCATCCTGAAGGAGTAATCATTTAATTGAGAATGCAGAGTTAAGGTTTAATGTTTTCTTTTTTCCTTTTCCAAGTGGTTTTTGCTAGCATTCTTACTACACTCAGAGTTTCATAAAGTAAATATACATTGTAGCCAAGCCAAAACTGCTGTGCCAACAGAAAGCAATACCCCACACCTGCTGAAAAAATCTCCCTTCTCAGTGCCTTATTTTTGCAAAAGCCCTTGCTGGGATATGGAAGCCCTTGATTGTCCTGCCTGATGAGCAAGCACCACAGCCGTTCTGAAAACTGAAGCACTCTGCACACTGCTGGGTAAGCAACACCAGACACTTAAATTCATGTTTAGAGCTACCCAGAAGATGGTAGTTTGAGGTTTTTGGACAATTTGTAAAATTTTAAATTAAAATTTCAAGTGTATGCTCTTATCCATCTAGTCTATGCAACAACATGGTAAACCTGATCCGTGTTTACCCTGAACCACAGTATGCAGATGACACAAAGCATGGGGTCCATTTGCTCAAAACTCTTCCCTTGTCCATTCATGTCCTGGGGACCAAGCTGCCTTGCTGTGGTCTATGTCCCCTCTGCAGGGATGTCAACTGTGGTGTCACTGTATCTTAAAATGGTACCTTGAACAGAGGATTGACAGTGGGACACAGCTGGCTGTGAAATGGAGACCTTCTAGTGCTTGGGGAGAACAGCAAGGCAAAAAAACCTTGAGGGTGTTAAACTGAAAATAAAAAGTTCCTTCCTTTCTAACCATCTGCAGACTTCGGTCTTCATATGAGTTTTCCAAACAAGGCACTCAGGAAATGTTACATTAAAAGTTTTAGGAAGAAATGTGATAACCCCACCAAGGGACAGAGCCAGACAATTCTTAGAAACAGAGAATTAAATTTAGAGCAGGAGTCTATGGATGTCCAGTTAGTAAAGGGTTGCTGAAAGGAAATTGAGTGGTTGTAAGAACTTAATGCATTTAATAGAAATGCATTAATAGAGAAAAACTCTTCTTGGAGGATCTAGACTCCCACTTCAGCACAAAGACTGATAGTAAACCAACTGCTGAAGATGACTCCAGCTGTAATAAACCATTGGTTGAAGGACAGCATGTGAGAGAAAGGTACAATAAGATTGGTTTGGAACTTTTTGCACAGACTGTGAACTCTAGCTGAAAAATTACCTAAAAAAAGCTGGAGCAATAGTCTAAATTTCTGGGTAAATTTAGCTAAATGACAGGTTTTAGTACAGTCAGCCTGAAAAGTCAGACATCCGAACTCAAAGTGCATAGGTCTAATTTGTGAGCCTGGGAAACGGTAACTCTGGAGGGATTTGGGGTTCTTTGTGGATATTCAGACAAACATCATCTCCACCACTGACTCTAAAGGGCAAGTCCTCCTCTGGAATGGGTAGTGGTGAGGCAACTGAATGAGAGGTTGTAACATCCTACTCCTGGGCACCCAGGCAGCTTAAAGTTGTCCAAGCTACTTCTGTCAAGTACCCATACAGGCCACACACATACGATGACAGGCTTTGTCAGTTTTGGAGAGGAAAACAGTACAAGATGAGTCCTAACATTTAAATCTCAAAATGAGACCCATTCACCTTGTGAGGGGATGCAAACCCTGCAGGGAAAACGGATACGGGAATGTCACCATTTTGTGGGAGGCCTTCTAACACTGGAAACAGAAAACCAAGATTAGAAGGTTGGGTTTGGATTTTTTTCCTAAAATATATGCTGTAGCTCAACTAGCGTTGTTACTGGTCTTGGAACGGCAGTCAAGCAGTCACAGTGCATTATCACAGCGGTCTCCTCTGGCGATGGAAATCTCTGAAGACAAGAAAAACACAGACAACGTGCCAGAGGCTTATTTTGTTAAAAACCCAACAATTTCAATACACACATCCCGTAATTAATTTGACTTCTTGCATAGTACACCTCCTTGTCCTGTCAGCCTACCCTAGGGCCAGGGGCAGAGGCAGTGCATACCCAGCATCCCATTCCAGTCCGGCACACCTTCCCATCTTGATAGAAGGGCTTCCAGTATCAAAGCCTCAGACTGGGGCCATTTAATTGAGCCAATGGTTTTATATTATTGTGAATTCTTTGACTGTTGTTTAACCTGCAGACTGAAAAATTCACCATGAGAGTCAGAACAAGATTCAGATTTATTGTCTGTGAACTGAAAGCCCATATCCTAAGGAGGTAGAGAAGTCTTTCCAGGTTGTTGGTGTTAATGAGCCTGACACACAACTAAGCACTACTGGCTCTATCCAGCAGAGGGAAGCAGCAAAAAGAGAGCTGTATTGGTTGGTTTATCATTTTAACAATCACATAATAGAATCACTAGTTACTGCCTAAAGAAATATATTCATAAAAGGCAGCTACAGCTGAGGTCCCACCAGGCAGATTTGTTCATTTTTATCCAGTGACTAAGATCATGTAAAAGTGGGACATTTCATTAGACAGAGATGTTTCTTCTGAACCTGTTGAACACTTTAATATAACCTCAAATCACTGCAAAGAACAAATAATCCCTGCAGATGATACGAAACCTACACTTTTTACCTGCCCCTGTAAAATTGAATGAAAAAATAACAGCACCACTATTGTGATTCAAACATAATTGAGTGTGCCAACTAATAATCTTTAATATCCACTGCTGACAGGATGGAATTAACTGCATTTTTCCCTGTCCAACTTTCATTTTTTTCCTTGTGGTATAAGCCAGTATCTAATCCCATCCTTATATCATTTTGGCTATATTAACTCAATTGAGGAGAAAGTACTTAGCCTAAAGCATGCTAGGGTGAGACCTTGAAATAACAATGTTTACACAAGCTAAAGATGTCTTTTGTTGAAGCACTCCACTGATGCTTGCCAACAAAAGCTTTTCATGCGCGAAAGAGTCAATGCTGAATTATAGTTAAGCCATGTAATAATTATCCTCATTAGATGTAACCAGAGCATGGATAGGATGAATTCAGTTATAAACTCTGCTAATACTCAGGAAGCATATTCTATATGTAATTTAATAATCTTGGAAATAAATACACAAGTCTTTCTGTCTTTTAGCACAAGATCTATTTAAAGCAGAAAGGCAGTTCACAGTGAGAAGACCAATTTTTTCATTATTTGTTTATAACTTAATCTGGGTGAAGCTTTTGAATATGCTATTTAGGTGAGTGTAACAAGGCTTCCTGAGAGCCAGAGAGCTGGAACATGCTGGCCACCACACCTTGGGTGTATCATCCTGGTGGGGAGATGGGCATGGGTGGGAACTTCTATCCTGAGCAGGGAGTGCAGATCTGGGTTGGCGTTGTTTCTGTCTTCTCCTGAAGCTGGTGGGAGGAGAGATTAATCCCCATGGAAAGATGCCGTGGGTGCACTGCAGTGTCATCTTTTCTGTTCCTGGCTCATAATTCCCTGTTCTTCTTGACTTACCTCTGACAATTTTTGGAGATCCTTTGACTGCTTTTAACAGGTGGTTTTAGCACAAGTTTGTAACATTCAGGTTCTGGTTAGAGCCTGCCAGACTGCTTCTCAAGCAATTTCTGCCCATGCGCTTGGCAGCACAGGGGTAAGGGACTACTCCTCCCATCCCAGTCCCAGACCAGTTGCTCTCCCTTGCTTCCTCCACCCAATTCTACCATTCACTGTCTGCATGTTTTTCAATTGACACTGTAGGCGGGTGACCTTAAAAACTTCATCTCAAAACTTATATTGAGGGAAGAAGATGGTGGAGAACATTTTATTTATCTGTTTTACAGCATCTCATCTCAACGAGGTGAGCAGAAACAGACAGGACAGAGGGATGGTGATTCCCTGGCCTGGTATTGCTTTCAGCACCCTCCTACTGGCAAGCAAGGCAACTGTGGGCATCTTATTGTGCTATTTACCATGTGAAATCCCCCTGACCCTGTTGTGGGAAGCATGGCTGCTCTTTTCTCTGGGATTTTCCTCCCCCAGGACAGGAAGCCTGGCTTGGCTGCCTGAACAGAGCATCAAACCCCGGGGCAGGTTGAAGTCCCAGAATCAACTGGGGCTCTGATTGTCCCTGAACAGATCTCTTGCAATGTCTGTGACTTTGCTGTTTCTTCTATTACAGGGGATAATATTACTTCCCTATCGCTGAATTAACCAGCTGTGTCTGAAAGCATGAAAACATCACATTTTCCTCTTCGACATTTAAACCTGATGCTGTTCTGTGAACAAAACTATTCAGAAAATTAGCTTTTGGAGGTTGAGAGACTTTGAGAGACAGGAGGCTCCTTTGGTGCTGCTTTGATCAGTCCTCACAAGACCCCAGCAGACCAAGGAGAAAGAGCAGCAAATTATATCAGCTCTTATCCATACCTTGTCTTATTTGTTCCAGCCCTGCAAGTGGTGAACACAGCAACAGGCGTGTCAGTGAGAGGTCCATGGCAAAGAACACTGGGTGGTGAGACTATATGTACACAAATATTTCTAAATAAGGGGGCCAAATGAAGGCAGCAGCCATGCACCATGTCACTAGGAGCTGCAGCATTCAACTCATGGATGGCACAGTCCGTGGGTGAAAACCTGTTGTTTTTTATGTCAGCCTCCCCCATTTGAGGCAGTGGCAAAAATCCATAATTACAAAGAGAGAAAATTCTGCGCCTTTCTAGTGATGCAATGCTGATGCAACTATCAAAGCTGGGTACAGTATACTGATGTGGTAATAATGCAACTCTAAGCCTACCAAGGTAAGGGAGAGCAGACAGGATGTGAAAAAAATTTGATTAATGCATTTATTTTTCCAAAGATTATTTACTTACTTTTGGCAAATTGCAGAGTTATTCAAAGAAGACTGATTTTTCAACTACTGACATGCCTCACAGTGATAGAGTAATCAGCATTTCTCAGAATATTATGAAAAAGGCCTATGGTCCATGGAAAAGTCGTATTCAAAACAACTGGTGTAAGAATGTGCTTGTGTAGTCTGAACATTTTTAAGCAATGAGGCCAGAACACTAAATTAAATATCCCATATTTTAAATTTTCATTGCAAAATATTTTGTAGTTACATTCAAAGTTATCAAATTTGAGGAATGATATAAATAAGATCTAACCTCCATGCAATTAAATTAAACTGCTGCCAACGTTATTATTGGCAGTAAAATTGCTTTGATTGCTATCAGCTATAATCAAATATAGGAAAAGCTTGGAATGCTGATATGTTCCACAGTAGTATGCTCTGAAGCAGTCATTAAAAAAGAAAGCTCTGACACAACATATCTCTCTAAAATTATGCTCCACAGTAGCAGATATACAGCATAATGAATTATTGGGCTGTTGCAGCCTATGTGCTTAAGCTCAAGTTATTATTTTATCTCCATTTGAGTTTTTGAACAGTTTAATGTTGTAAGTAAGCAGCAGTTCAATATACTGAATTATTCACCAGCCTGTGGAGTGCAGATTCCTAACACAGCAGTTCTGGAGAAATCTCTCTCAGCTCTAGCCAGGACATGCAAGCCAAAACAGAGAGGGCAGCTCTCCAGCACCCAGATCATCCTGGTCCATCCAAGCCCTGCCCAAGGACAGAGTGAATCTCTGCTCACAGCCTGTGGTTGGGTTAATTCTTTCTATTAGGAGCCACTCCAATGCAGCAGCAATGAAAGGCAGAGCAGAGCAGAGCAGAGCAAACTGCACAGCTTGAAGGGGAGACTCGGTGTGTGAAGGGACCCCTGGGGTCACTTCTCAGTCACCATGTAGTCAGGCTTCAGGCAAAAACTGCACACAGACCTTGGGCTAAGCCTGAGGTTTGTTCCACTTGTGGCTTTCATAGAAACCGAGAGAACATGGGCTGAGACCATAAACACAGCTGGATACCAAGGGCTGTTCCTTCTCTGGCAGGAGCACTGCAGCATAGTCTTCCCCTAGCCCCAGGACATCCGCCTCCCCTCCTCGCAGGGACACTTCCCCCCAGGATCTCAAAGGCAGAGAGCAAGGGCCAGGACACGCTGAGTGAGGGCAGCAGCCGCTGGGGAGGTTCAAGTTCATTCCACACTCACCCTACAAGGGAAATCACAGGACTGGGTCACTTCCCAGCTCTGCAAAACCACACTACTGGAGCAACAGGGGAGAAAAAAAAATGTCTTCATGAAACAAATCCTACAGGATTTCCTCACAATAATCCTCTACCCAGAGTGAGGTACCTGCATTGCTTTAGTGACCTGCTGTTTTGAGGAGTGTAACTGCTGGAAGAACAGAAGGGCAGACTTATTCAGTTATTTCCCCCATATATTCTGGAAAAACAGAGGGTTGCCTTCAGATACCATGTCTCAGTTAGAAGTGGAAGCTAAAATTTTCCCCAAGGTTCATGCTTTGTTGTTGAATTTCAGAAAGAAGCAGAATTAACTGCTTCTTGCACTCGGACTACACTACAGACAGCTTTTTGCCCCTGAGAATCTTATTGTGAAACCATTGCAGGGGCAGCAGGGATTTTCAGAGGGATTGCATGAGACAGCGCCTCTAGATGCCTTGGAAAATCTCAGTCTAAACACAAATGGCAATCAACTAATTTGATGGGAAAAAAGCTGTCCTTTACGAGATATACCTGTGCCAATTATACTCTATAATCTCACCTCCAGAGGTAAAATAACTTTCCTCCCCCAGACTATACTCAATGTATGCCGTAAAAATTTCATCAGACAGTGGAAGATTCAGTGTACTATAAGAAAACATGTATGTCAGAGGGAGCCAAATATTCTGTCAGTCCCAGAACAATTCTACACTAGTTTTTAGAAATAGAACTAGAATAAGGAAGGGCAGATATTTTTAATAGTTATTGCTTTTTTATTGAGGGTAATCAAGAATGTTGAAAGAACAAGTGCTATTTTAGATAAGCATTGAAGGAAGTGATAGATACAATGTTACTTCTAAATTAATTTTATCAGTTGACCCTCTTCTTCAAAATTATAAAAGGTCGAAATATGAAGTTGTGTTTTGTGGATGCAGCAGGTCTTGGACACAAGGTACAGCGGGAGCATCTGACCCTCCTTGCCAGCGCTGGTCCGGGAGGGGCCAGCTCCCTGCAGCCTGGGCATCCTGGCAGCTCAGCTGGGAGGTGGCTCCAGAGGGGGAGTTGAACAAGCTGCAGCCAGACACAACCTTCTGCCCTTACTTACCCCAGCTGGACCCAGCTGATCATCTCACAGCACCCAAGCAGCCAGTGCTGCTGCTTTAAAGAATGGGCAGAAATGGGGAAGTGGTGAATGGCAGCATGTTCTTTGCACTACTTCATGTTAAAATATTTTCTTTACATTTTGAAAAGGCAGCTTATACCTGATCTCATCACATGAAGGACAAAATATGCCACTTTCAGTTATGTCACTGCATGCTATGTAGGAAAGCACAGACATTAACAGAGCCACAGCCAAGCATTGAGTGCATCTGCATTCTTTGTCTGCAGCCCAGGCTTTTCCTGCCTCACAGTGACAGGATCAGGGAAGAATTTTCTGTGACTAATTAGGTTTTAACTTGCCAGAGAGAACATGGACATTGGCAGTCTATTGTACAATAGTGAAGCAAAGTTTGAACTAGATTGAACTTAATTTCCTTTTCACTGAAAGGAAAGAAAGATTAATGAAATATCCCCAAATCCATCCTGTTAGCTTTTATTAAATCAGCAAATGAAATTTAACCTCCAATTCTGTTATAAAATCTTTTCCTGTAGATTAAGTTTCTGCAAACATAAATGAAATAGACATACTCTCCCCTGCAACATTTTAGATATGAAAATTGCATTACTTCAATCAACATCAGTTACTTTAAGCAAATGTCATATTAAGAAACAATTATTTTTTGTGTTTCTGTTCACAATGTTACCTAGATTTTATGAAATGCCAGAACTTTGCTAGATATTCCACTTGCTGATATTCCAACATGTCCTTGTTCTTTCAGCCAATAGAACAGAGTTAACTCTTCAGGAATAGAGAGCTTTCTTTTATTGATGTTATACTTTTCTTCTGAGGGACTCTAAGTCAGGTTCCTCTCCCACCTTTTCTACTGCTTCTGGGCTCTAGTTATTGCATTAACACCCTGCCTTTACCACTCTTCTGCTAAACATCTCATTGAAGTTGGCAGAGTGACATCAGGAAAACCCAGCATCCTTCGCCTCAGCAGACGGGGACAGGCACTCAGGTGTTCTTTATGGAGAGTCAGCCAAGAGTGGTCCCTAAACTTGCTTCCAGTCATACTCTCGAAGGACCAGAGAAGGTGACATCTACCTGAAGCATCCATAACTGCATGGCAATGTCTATGCCTTCGAAGGTATTTACCTGCAAATGTTAAAACAAATGGGTTGGGAAGCAGGGCTCTGCTATTTCTCACTGGTAAGACAGAGCCGTAAAAATTAGTGCAATGAGCACATGCTGCATGGGGACTGCCTCTGTCCTGCTGCCTGCACACCAGGCCCTTGGGTTGCTGAGGGTCTAACTAGAGGCTCTGAGGGCTCTGGTGTGCTGCCGCAAAGGGCAGAGCCATGCAGAACCTCACCTCTGAAAATGGGTTCCTGTGCTCCCCCCAGGTGAGTGTTCCCACCATGCTGAACAGGCCCTGCCAACTCCAAGCCTTTGGAAAGCACAGGGCTCTGCAGGGGGAGAAGTGTCACTGCCATAGAAGCTAAAACATTAACACTGTTTACGTCAAACTGCCAGTGCTTGGTACTGCACAAGACAATATGAAACTGTATAAAATATTTGCAGTGATTGCCAAGAAAGCAGACGCTGCCAATACTCCAGAGCACATCCTCTGGAACTGATTACTTCTAATCCTTTAGAAAATGTATAAATAAAATGATGCCAAGACTGATGGACAAGCCAGGGCACCTACTCATGTTTCTAATATACTGCTTTCCCTCCACCCCCTTCCCTTCTGTGTACAAAATGCTCTCCTTTTTTAGTAACTTAAGTTGACAATCATCAAAAGAAATCAAACTGTATATAAACGAACATTCTGAAGCATGTCACAGTACGTCAGAAACTATAGAAATCTACTAGAAGTCTGCAAAACAAGTATTTAAATCTTTTAGTAATGCTTTAGTAGAATGATTATTTAACTTACTAGCAAGAATGCATTTAGCAGGAACACCAGAGGCGTTTACCCTTAGTATTAGCTGCTCAATCACATAGCCTAATCCCAGAGGCCTAATCTGCGTGTTAGTGGGAACACAGCAATTATCTACATTCATTAGAAATTAGAAAGGGGGAAGGTGGAGAGAAAACCTCAATGGGTGGATAATTAGTTTCACATACTCTCATTGTTTGCATGAGGCCAAATCCATATTGCCATTGAAGTCAAAGGAGCTTTTACTAGCCCATGCTGCCTTTTCTTGCCATCCAGACCACCAGCTATGATCATCAGAACTGCTTGTCTTAGCCAAGGAGACACAAGCTTGTTCTAGCCTTAAATATATTGGAAGGGTCTTTCTTTCTCATAAGTGTCTAGTAAGCTAGAGTAAGTGGATTTCAATAGCCTGCTTGCTGGTAACTGCAGCTGGTGCCTGCTTTGGGTTCTTAATTTTGTGCTAAACACAATACTGCTTTAGAACAGATGGATTTAGCAAAGTTTGCTAAGATACTAAATAAGAGTAGGGCGTTCCTAAAGCAGCTGGACACAAATTGGGTAAACATATAATGGAAGACCAGTTCTTTCACTCTCCATTCCCTAATAAAGATGTAATGATTTATCATATAGCTGGAGAACTGACATTCCTCTCAATAGAAAGGTAGTGTTACGCCTCACTATGAGTCATTTATGGCTAATCCCAGGCAGGGGGAGAGAACAGGCTACTCTTGCAGCCTGATTTCTGCAAGCTCGGTATAATTACAGCTGTCCTCAAGCTGAAGAATTCAGACATATTTCATGTCTCCAAAGTTTTACTGTAGCTCTTTGTAGCAGCAGATCTGTGTTCGTTTTCAGTCAGTGTAGCAATAAGATGTTCTGCGGTATTCTGTACTACCCTTATAATCCTCTTTTACTAATGACAGAAATTGGTGAAACCCATTTTACTAAGGGTCTTTGGACTTTTCCAGTCACTCCAAGTGACCAGGAAACTGTGCAAGCTGCATCTACAAATACCTATTCTAAGCTCAGGTCAGAGATTGCTATTTAGAGATGTTCTGTCTTCATTAATTCACCATAGATATAAATCTTAGGTGATTTCTAGCATGAAAAACATGGCAAATGCTTGCAATTTTCTTTGCTTTGAGAACACACATTGAAATAAGTCTTACTTGCAGGTGAACTGGCAAAGTCTATATACAAGCAGCAAGAAATGCATGAATCCAGCTTAAGCACAACTGCTCCTGGGTCTGAGGTGTAAAATGGGGGTTTCTCCTCATGAGATTCACTTTCTCTGCTCAGTGTTCTTTGAAGGCCTCTACTACACAAGGCAAAGAAGTGCTGTGATGAGAGGAGGTTAGGACCAAGCAGGGTGTGATGGATCTAAACAAAGCTATGTTCAAGGAAGTGTTAAATGCTGTCTGCATTTCTGTGACTGCAGAAATGGAAGTGTCTGCAGAGACCTGGAAGTGTCTCTGAAGTCATTAAGTGACTTTTGAGGAAAGGACTCCAGCTTCTCAATCCATCCACAAATGGACTCTCAGTTTTGGCAAAGAGTAGTTACTTCAATTTTCCTATAAGAGAAAGTGGGGAGAGATGGAGGAAACAAAAGGTTGCAGTATGTTGCCATGCTGCCTAGAGGCTGAAGGATCACTTCCCTGGGTAATGCAACGTCCAACATGGCCCTCTGCTGTGTGATACCTTGGTAGACATCTCATCTCCAAGTGTTTAGCAGTGAAAAAATGTAAAATAGGAAGAACCAGAAGAAATTCTAACCTTGAGTTCATTTTCAGAAGATCAGGGAGATTTTTTTAAAATGCATGTAAGATCACAAGATAATTCGGTTTGGAAAAGGCCTCAGGAAGCCATCTAATCCAGCCTCCTAGTAACTTCCCATGACACATCTCTACTACACAGACGTGTATCCCCTTCTACAGAGAGAAACTCCTTGTAATAGGGAAAAGTGTAACATTACCCAAGAATTACCTTTCCCTGGAATGATGCTTCTACAATTAAAACAGGCAGTAAAAAGCCATTCTGTGATGACAAGGAGGTGCAAAAGTGTCAAAGTCAAGGATTGAAACACAAATTTATTGGGGTGAATGGTTTGTCACAGAGTAATTAATATATGAAGAAAAATCTGACCGATATAATTTTGGAAAATCTTTTCTAGGAAGCTACTGGAAACAGAGCCACCAAGTAGGAAGACTAACTCCTTCCAAGGAGCTCAAAAGCAGATACCATTTGCGCGGCAGAAAACAGAAATTGAATATGCTTCCTGGCAAAAATGTGAAGAGCTCAGTGAGAGCTCCTTTCCAAACTGTGTTGTTCTTCCTCGCTTTCTGGGTGGTGGTGGTTCTGCTTTCTCATGTATCAACTCAGCCTCAGACAGAAACTCATTATTATGTAAAATACAACATGCAAACTCAGAATCTAAAACCCTATAATCTTAAAATCCAGCATATGGAAAATGTAAATGGGCGGTGTGGTGTGAGAAGCTGTTTTCATCTACTTCTGCCAGCAGTTGATGCCCAGAAGAAAAAAAAGAAAGCTTTGTTTATGTGCCATCCTTACACCAAAACAATTTCCAAAGAGCCATCATGTGTCCCAAGTCAGGCCACTCTTTGTTTTATTCAGCAACCTTTCAAAGCACAACTTCACCAGTGTGAGGAAATAAATTTAAAGAATTCTATTGAAATAGTTTTGTCCTTTCTATGGACATGGATACAAACCCACAGGCACCCATCTTGTAGCTACTGCCAGCTTGTAACTACAGCTTATTCATTATGTGAGATGGGAGTGAAGTCAGGGTGAATCCTGGTTCCTTCTCCTGATGGTGTCTCATCCTTAGGCGAAGACAACAGGGGAGGGGATGACAACAATTTCCCAAAACCACAAATCTGAGCAGGGCATGGGGGTCACCACTGAAAGAGCTTTGGAAACAGCTAAATGATGGCCAGGGAGAGGTTCTGGGAGAAGTGCAGGTGGTCCTGCTGCATGGGACCCTGGGCCACGGGGCACAGAAAGACAGCAGCCTGTCATGGGATCTAGAGGAACCTGTGTGGCCAGGGACTGGCAGCTCAGTCAGAGGAGGGAATTTTGCAGGACAGCTAGAGTGAAGAACTTGGTCAAGATAGCAAAGGCTCTCAGAGACACCTCTCTTTATGAGGAACCTGTATCCCTGCTACAGAAATCTGCCTTAAACAGTAACATTATGAGACTGCTATTGTTTTGAGAGGCTTTAAAATGCAGCAGCTCAACGTATCTAAACAAATTCTGTTGCAAGCATGCAAAGTAATATACTTCAGACAATATACTCCCACAGAGAGCCTGGGCTCTAGCAGTAAAGACGCTGATGCAAGAACAAGTTAAAAGTATTCATAAAATAACAAATGTAGGAGCCTCCAGACTTACACAGTTACAAGACACACAGCTTTAAAGGACACAGACCAAGATTAGAGGTATCATTGCTATAGCTATGACAACATTTGATAATCAATCTCGTTTAGTGTTTAAAGATCTCTCATAGGTTTTTAATTAAACTTTGGAGGATCCAAATTATAAGTTTTGCTGTTGCACAGCATATGTTTACCATGAGATTAATTCTGGTTGATTGTTGTGCATGCACTCAAGCCAGTTCAGAATATGCTGATAGAAGGCATGCAAAGTCTGCTTGTACTGCAGCATACCTCAGCCACAATTAGCTGTCATGAATTTCTTTTCATAGAAGGACTACCTATTTTAATTATCTTTATAGTACCAGGTGGACTGGTTTAGCAATTATTACATTTCATTCAAACCTTTGTCCATATTTAGATTTTTAACAAATTTCAAAATTAGCCTAAGAAAATGAGACTTGTGCAGTCCTATTGTTTCTGTGTTTGTGTCTGTTTGCATGTCCCTTAGCACTTGACAGAGGTTAGACGTCTCTAAAACACTACTTTTCTGTGTTTTATGCAAACAGGCAACCTGGAGAACACAAACTCTAGTATTTTCCTCACTGCAAGAAAAGTTGCCTTATTAGACACCAGAAAATCTACATATGAAAGATAATATAAACATCCTCAGTCGCAAGAAATATTTCATAGGAACTTAGGGTATTTCAGGCTGGTAGTGTCCCCAGAAAGGGTCTTCTATGATACCCTGGGGAAAGTCATGAAGACAGAACACATTGCTCAGGGTTTGGCCCAGACATGTCTGGAGAACCACTGAGAATGAAGCCTGCACAGACCCTCCAAGCAACCTGTTCCACCACTTATAGTCCCCACAGGGAGAAACGCTTCCCTGTACCCAGTCTGAACCCCTCTGGTTTCAATGTACACTGTCATCTCTTGTCCTCCCACCCTGCGGTGCTGAGCACAGCCTGGCTTCATCTTCTCCATGACCTCCCTGTAGGTACCAGGGGTTGCTGTGTGGTCTGCCTGAAGTTGTCTTCTGGCTGAACAAGCCCTGGTCCCACAGCCTCTCTTGAGTGGGTCTGTGCCCAGCTCACTGCCCACCATCCCTACAGGATCTTTCCTACAGAGCAGCTCAGCCAGGCAGTGCCAGCCCGGATCGCTGCCAGGGGTCTGCCTTCCCAGGGCAGCGCCTTGTCTTTGCCCTCGACTGAAATGCCAGGAATCTTATGAAATACAAGCTGCTGGCCACCCTGCTGCTGGTGTCAGAGCCTGGCCATGTGGGATAGTCCAGCTGTGCTATGCTGCAGCTGGAGTCTGGTGACTTCCCAGCACACCAAGACCAATACAGAACATCTGCTCCCAGACAGAATGTTAACTAGGCTGGCTCTCATCTCTGCGGTCAGAGCCACAGCATGGGACAATTTTAATGTCTACTTACTTTAAACATATTTTGAAGGCAAAATTTTGCCCTCACCACTTGGCAGAGGATAGGAAATGGACTGACACAGGCTCATCTCTTGCCAGCCTGCCTTTGCAGGACAGGACACACACTAAGATGCATTTCACCATGAGCAGCACGCATTGCCCTGATATGCAGGCCAAGAGAGGAAAGAATCAGGTTCCAGATTCAGAGTAAACCAAAGGAAATTGTACTCTGTGAACATGCAGGTAAGTAAGTGCAAAAAGTTAACCCAAGTTCAGGCAGCAAGCGGATAAAAGAGAAAAAACATTCAGAGAGACCATAAGAGAAAATTTCTGTCCCACAAAATCCCTGAGCCGAATATCACGGGTAGATGAGATTGTATTCTGTGAAATATTTTTGCCTTGTTTGTGTTCAGGTTCTCCTTCCTAGACATCTGTGGTTGGCTGCTGCACAGATGGGATACCAAACAGAATAGGTACCTGTGACTGGCCTGACAGAGTGTGATTGTGCCTAAATTGAACCAACACACAGGATTCACACAGACGGGGTGCCTGAATTGCCCCTACCAGTGAAGAGCCCTTTCATGTCCACCCATGCCATCCACTTTCTCTCCATCTCCCAGCAAAGGTGATTGTGAAGACAGCCTCCCAGACCTGGTTCCATGATCATACAACACAGGACAAGATCACACCCCTATCCAGTAACTGGGCTTAAAGCTTCATTTCCATTTAGGCAGTATTTCAGGCAGTAAAGATCACAGAAACTGCACAGTTTCAAATGGGACCAGAAGCCTGGCTGTTCAGTGGGCTAGTTCTCACTCTATCAATGCTTTTTTTAAATATATGTAGCAATGACTTGCTGAAAAACTAGACTATTTGACATTGTTTTGAAGTTCAGGCTGTCTTCAAGGCCCTTACCTTCAATTCACATGTTGCAAGCCTTTTGAGTCTGGTATTAATAATAAATATTATTCCATGCATCCTTATGTTTTGCTTAATTTAATTACAGAAAATGTAATAGCCTTATGAAAATAATATATGAGTTTTCAAACCTAATTAACATGATACAAGTGCACAGGTCACTAAAACAGTTGTTTTATCTGGAAGTCTTCCATGCAAACAGATAAAAACAAAACTATATTTAATTCAGCAACTTCACTGTAAATTTAAATCAAAGATGACTACTTCTTGCCTAGGGGTGCAGCCTTCCTGGTAATAAATGCCTTCCTCTTGTCATTATTTTAGAAAAAGAGAAAGAGATATGAGAACCCTATCACAGAGTTTAAAGTATGTCCAAGTCAGCCATGACCAAGGCTTAACTGTTAGACCAGCCCTCTATCACCAAGGAGAAAATCAACCCAGATGTATCATATTATTTTATTAGTCAAACAGCAAATTTTACGTTTAAGGTAAACCCACTCATTTCTGCCCCTCCTCCACCTTGGTATACCTTCTATACCACCCCTCAACACGCCAGTCTAATCACGCAATTGACTCTGGTCTATAATTTAAGTTAGCAAGAGCTGTACATCAAATGAGAAAAAAATAACCCTAAGATTTTACTCTCATTTTACATTTTCTTGAATATTCTTAGAGTTGTGCCCTGAAGAAAAAAACAAAGCAAGTTTGATAATGGCAGCAGAGTCATTTGTAATTCAGGACTAGAGACCTGCATTCAACAAGTGGTTTACTGCTCCCAGTCAAAGAGAGTTGATTCCCTCATTTCTTGGAAAAGGGAAAAAAAATTACTCTGGTATCCAGGATGTCACATACCTGCCTACCCACAGGCATTTGTCTGTCCATCAGCCAAGGAGAAACAACTGCCCACTGGCAAATAGACAGTGCAGTTTGACAGACATCAAGGCTGATTCATCCAAGGGCTAAAGCAGGCAAATATTTTGTCTGTGGCAGTTGAAGAAGCTCCCGCCTGCTGCAGGCTTGCACAGTGCTCTGGCTCCTGCACAGCTAAGGAGTCCACATCTGAATGCATGGCCATGCTGCCCATCATGTCCTGGGAGGACTGAGTTGGACAGCCCTCAGCCTCAGAGGGGATTCTCTTGGATTTTCCAAGTGCCGTGTCAGAACAGAGGGGCAAGAACAAGGTTGGAGGAGAAACTGTGCAAAACAAACACCTGAAGACTTGTGTTCCCCTGGTGCAGTTTGGCAACCCAACTAGATGAGCTCAGAAAGCCAGCCTAGCTGCTTGGGTGCCTTGAGACTTGAAGAAACCTTCATTTTAACCACAGCTTTCAGGGAACCAAAGCTACCCAATAAGCCCAGATGCACACTGATGAAGGCTAAGGTGAGTTTTTAGCACCTGGAAAAGACAAATCCACTTGGGGTAAACAAATCAGCTGTACCTTCACTGATGGGTACCTCCAGTTGGCAGCAGAGGTGAGGGCATGGCAGGCAATGGCTACCTGGAGCAATAGGAGACCTGGAGCAATAGGAGCCAGGCTTTCCAAAATGATTCAGTGGGTGCAAAACCTGCCCGTGAAGCAGACTACCTGTGCTGGGGCCACTTTGCTTGGCACCACCCACAGCTCCCTGCTCCCCAAAATATTCCCTCCATATGGCAAATATTTCTTCAACAGAGCTGTAAGTGATGTGAACGTGCAACTCCACCCACTTCTCTAGGAGCTCCAGAAGACGTCAAGATGTCAGAAGGGTATGTGAAGATGTAAAAATCCACATATGTCTGTATTCTCCATATCTCCATAACCCTCATATTCCAGTAACCTTCTCTGTGCAGCAGTCCTTTAGCAGATTTTTAGAAAGAGCCAACGTCACAATCCAAAGTCTGTATCCTTAAACAACCACATGTTTATTTAAAGAGGGGTTCAAAATTTAATGCTATTTTTCTGCTTTGTTCAAACTCTTAAAACATTGAAACGTGCTACCCATTAAAGTCATTACCTCTGAAATCCTCTCATAAAAACCCCCTGTTTATTTCTATACCTCAATGTCAGGACCTTCATTACTTTTAAAATTCTGTGAAACATCTACACCTAATTCATAATTAAATGACCTTTTCACAAGACTCCATAACAGCACAAGAGCAGGTTTTGGATGAGTACAGAATTGTACAGTCAAACCAAGCACTTTGGGTTTCCCCAAAGAAAGGCTGGTCATGTGGCCAGCAGCTGTGACAGAGCAGGATCTCTATATAATGTGAAATGTAGTAATAATTACCTTTTCCTGTGCTCCCCCAAAAAATAATAAATAA
The DNA here is from genome assembly GCF_000691975.1 of Corvus brachyrhynchos. Taxonomy (NCBI): domain Eukaryota; kingdom Metazoa; phylum Chordata; class Aves; order Passeriformes; family Corvidae; genus Corvus; species Corvus brachyrhynchos. The sequence goes on from NW_008237222.1 coordinate 5,874,892, forward strand.
ATTATAACTTAGAAGAAAAAGAAAGTTAGTGTTTCTTCGCAAAGATTAAAAAAACAGTGAAGATTCAGGATAAAGAAAAGAAGTTGAAGAATGAAAGAAAAAATACTTCAAATAGAAAAAAAAAAAAGCTTTTGTACAGTTGTACTTCCCCAGATGCACAGAGCAGCATGCAGTTTAGAATTACTAGGAACAATTAAAATGAAACAATAACAAATGCGCAGACCAAAGGCGAGGCAATCCCCCTTTCTCCCCTCTTCACACTCTCTCAGCCTGCAGCCAATCCAAAGACCACGAAGAGGCTTGTGCCCTGCAGGCAGGTAAAGTTATGAAACATGGGAGAGAAAGCCACCCCAGGTTCACACCAAAATACATCTCAGTGCAGGTTTCCCAAAACAAGCACAGCAGGGATTTTGTGGTCGGCATCAACACTGCTAAAAATAGGTATTTCTTCCATTTGTCCTCCCAAGGTCCACCCCTCTTGAGTCTAGAGAAAGAGCAGCAACCCATCACACACAGGAGAAAGGGGTAGAAAATGTTTGGATTGATTGAACAATTAGAAGCAATAAGGAATAGTTATCCACACCAGGAGACTCCTCTGGAACAAAGAAAGAAAGATGTAACAAGAGCTACCATCTGGAAGAGGAGACAGAACGAGTGATGACAGGACCTAAAATGGTTTGCAGTTGCTTCTGGGCTGCTGCAGCTACTCTTTGCTATATTTAAAGAGCCAATGGCCAGAGCAGCCTTTTGGGAAAATACTCCTCTTGCCAAGGTGCTCCTGTGCTAGAGGATGTCACTGTTCATCAAGGGAAGGAGGCCTTGGGAATCCATTTCAAGCTAAAGGGCTGCTGCTATGGAATAATATATCCAGTGATGAACCCCAGCAGATTTATCTTGTCAGTTTCTTTTTCTCTAAGCAACACAGTCTGAAGAAACAGCTCCTAAATTTTGGGTGCAGAGAGCTAGAGAGATTATACTGTCATACATCACCAGTGTCACTTTCCCACCCCTGTCCTGTGCCAATCCCGAGGGGTTTGTAACCTTCATTCAGCACCTTTCTGTGGTACTCTCTGGCAAGACCTTGATTTCTACTGAGAGCCCCAGAGCCACATGGCAGCTCCGGAAGCACACAGCTTTTAGCTCTGGGGTCCCTAAATCAGTTCCCACTGTGGTCTCTAGGGCAGGTGCTATCACATGGACACAGAACAGGACTTCACAACCTTGCCTGGGGGAATTTGCTCCTTTATCAGGACAAAATCCCTGATCCAGGACAAATCATGTGTGAGATGAAAGCATGTGTTCCTCTGCCTATGGCACATCCTCATTTCTAGTGGGCGTGTGTGAGACTGAAATATGAACACAAGAGGGTCACAGCTTTTCTTCTCTTGTACCACTTCAGTTAGAATATGTCCCAAGGCAGCTTGGTTTCGGCAGTTTCCTCTTCACTCATTTTTCTGGTATTTCTATTTCTTTTCCTAATCAAAATATCCGAGGCTGGAACAGCAGGAAGGAGTTAGAACTGTGGCAGCTTCGTATCTCAACTAGTGGTGAGGAAGCAAAGCGTAGGGTGAATGCTGTTTGCTATAATCCACGCCTGCCCAACACCCACAAAAGTTCAAGGATTCAGGCTGTGACCTGTTCTGCTTAGATTTTAAGCTGGGGTGGCATGGTGAAGCAGCATGAAGGGCTTGAATTTGACAGCAAAGAAACTTCAGGAGCATTATGAAGGTTGTGCTCAAGATGGCAGAAACCTCAATCTTTTGGCCCTCTTCCCAAGAGGAACTGGCTAAATTAAGGCCCCTTTCAGTTGTGGATATAACCCTAAACCAAAACCACAGGGATCTGATTCAAAATCTGCCTGCCTGAAATTGAGGCAGCTGGAATTCAAAGCTGGAATTCAAAGACTTTCAAAAGGAAGGTTCGGGCTTGCAAAGGAAAACCTAAATTTGTCAAACCCAAACAAACACACCTCAGCAGTGAGCTCTGGGCCCATCCTCTGCCTTTCGAGGCCTCGCATTCCTCATGTCCCTCTGAAAACACAAAGCAGTCCTGTTATCCAAGTGCTTGCTAGCATGGAGACTAGACAGGATGGAAAGAATTGATTGTGGGCGTCATTCTGCTTTCCAGAGACCAGCACTGCTCAGGTGGCAGTGGCAGGTGGAGGATGCACTGCAGAGCAGCAGTGATGCCCCTCAGTTTGCTCAGGCACTGGCAGTGAGCATCCTCTGCTCAGAGTGCTTCATGGGGAGCTCAGCTGCTGAACTTCTCCCTGAAGCCCACAGGTTGTAGCATAGACAAGAAATATTCTCACTCTCCTGAACTCTATAAATTAACAGTGAGTTTGACCTGGATTTCTCAGTCTTGTTCATCAGGCATAGCTGGACTGAAGAGAAGTGAAACAAAACAAAACAAAACAAAACAAAACAAAACAAAACAAAACAAACCAAACCAAACCATGCTGCAGCTTTGTTAAAAATGTACTTTGGAAGCAGTTTAGGAAAGGGCATGTGGCTGCCCTTACAGCCCCCTAGGGATGCTGTGCTTGTGGGAAGTGCAGCGATGCTGAATGAAGTCTGCATAGCTCTAAATCTGCTGCAAACACCCTGCTGGGTCACAGCCAGGTGAGAACAAGGGCTGAGGTATAGAGTTTGAGGCCACATCTTTATAGCCTTGCTGGAGGGCATGGAGTTCTCCTTTTTACATCTCAAACTGATGGCCCTGACATCAAACACACTGCACCCTTCTTTTTCTTAAACGAAACTACTTGCACTCCAGAAGGCTGAAAATGTATATCTCAGTTGTGAGTATGCATTTTGCCCTGTGGGGACCATTACTAAGTGCAGTTACGGATGGACCTGCCCCAAACCTGCTGTGTGGATTTCAAACACACCCCAGACTCTCTTTTCAGAGCTGCAGATGCAAGCAGGGTAAGAATATGGGTTCAGCCTCTATTTCAACTTGGACTCATTCCCCACATTTCCACTTGGATCTATTTCTAATTTTAACTACATCCATTATAACATTTAGAGTTTGCTTGCAGTTTTTTTAAATAGTAGGGCTCTCAGCTCCACAGACAGCCTCTGACAAGTTTGAGTTAATGTGAAAGCACACCAAGGTATTTATGTCTCTGCAGACAAGGGTGAAAAGGCCAAATGCAGCTGCTGAAACTCTCACCCGATGTGAGGGGAGTGACGTTTCAGTGACAAAGTGACTTTAACACAGGGCTTGCAGTCCAACAGCCTGTTGCAATTCTCTTTAGCCTGTCATTCTGCCAAAGTTTGATCACAGAATAGCACCCAGGCCAGCAGCAGCTCCTTAAGGGAACCACAAAATCTGAGTGACTAACATGCAGCATCATTAAACAAACAAGTAGAAGGGAACATCCTTTCTGGGGATGGTATTATGATAGTTCTCCCTACCCAAATCCTCTAGGGCTGCAAGACTGCACCTATGATTGTCTGACTATAAAGCCTGTATCTTGCACTCAGTCTAATTAGAAATCTGAAACAAAAATTACTTAAAATATTTTCTTCTTTTAATGCAGATATGTGCACTGAACACATTCAACATGAACAGGAAACTACAAAGAACTTTATATCCTTCATATTGTTGTGTGCAAAGAGCTACAGAGACTTTGCTAGGACACCTCCCAGCAATTTGTAAAATGAACTAAAATATTTGTAAAAAGAAACCCCAGTCCTGAATAAGAAATATGATCCATTACTATACAGTTCAGTAAATACAATATATATATACAGTAAATATATAGTGAATTTACTGATGTACTGTGCAACAACCACTCAATATGGTCTGATTGATCACCTAAATTTTCTCACAAGTCTTATCATCCAAGACTATGTCTTTAGGGCAGGGGCCTCTTTGCTCTGAATTTTTTCAGCACCTTGTAGTTCCTGTTCACTCTTAAGCACTGCAGTATAGTTATAGCACAGTATTGAACTACAATATTGTTATTGAGTAATATAAACACAGATACTTACCTAGTTTGAAAAACATGCATTAGCACCATCTGGCCTGAAAAACTGTGACTCTACTACAACTAAAATACATTAATTTGCTCACCTGTAAAAGCACTGATGCAAGCAAAATTCTGAAACTGTCTTCAGTTTCCTTTAGTACAACACTGACCTCTCCCTTCCGCCACTGACTTCAAGTTCTCAGGCCCAAAACTTACATGCTTTGTCCTCTTTAGTTCCTTGAGCTTCAGCTGTCACACAGAGAATAAGTATTGTGTCAGGAAACAAGTTGTCTTGCCCAGTTTATAATATTCTAGACAAACTGAGAAATGTCCTGGACTGAGGTCCCGAGCACTTCCACACTTGGGAAATGCAGTTTTGTGTCTTTAGATGTGATTTCTTGGCAGCAGGTGGTACCTATATATACTTCCATATATACAGACTGTGTGCTACTTCCTTTAAAGGTAAAGGCTACAGCATTTTTTTCTAGGTGGCCTGACACCTCTGCTTGTGTGTGACACATACTACACACTCACCTCAGCCTAAGTCAACAGGCATTAGCTGTCATGCAGACTAACCTGTAGGTCATCTAGAATTTACAATTCTTGGTCAAAAAAGAGGTATATATAAAATTCTTTTAAGGAAATATTAGCAATACAATCAGCAGCTTTAATGGGATCTTCAACTCTGTCACACCTATTGAGGAATGAGTCATAAATGTCACTTTTCCTTGTTTTGCTAGAGGACATTATGAGGCCATGGGAAGTGATCCAGGGCTTTGCTGCATGAAGCAGTGGATTTAACCATATTTCAGTTAAAAGTTTTAGTCTAAATATAGGGTGTGAGAAGTGTTGAGAATTTATAGTGGTCCAGAAGTTTTGCTGATGGTGATCCAGAAGTTTTGGAAAGAATTTGGGCTAAAGCCCACCTCATGTAAAGAGCAACCATACCTAAGGTCAAGCTGTAGCCTCTGCAGGGACTGGAGCTCCCTTGTGCCCAACACCACAGAGCTGGGTGCAGGCAGCTTCTGCAGTCCAAATGATCAGGAATAGCAGGAAGTCGAGCCACGTGAGTGCGTTCAACACTAAATCTGTACATCAGAAATTACCATGTGGTCAACAGGACCATGACATGGTATCCCTTCATTCATCTGTGGAATGTATGTGTGCATCTAAGACAGGAGTTTCCAAGCCATTCCAAGAGGCTTGACATGCACTGAAGCTTTGTGGTTTTTTCTGCTCCAGAGAAGAGAATGGCTTGGGTACAAAAATCTTGTTCCAAGGCTAAGATAAAAGCACCTCTTTTAAAGGGAGTTTCATCTTGAAGATCCTGAAACAAAGGGATTATGCCATTCCTGAAGAGGGATTAGAGAGCTTTATCATCACTCATTGCATCTGCACCTACTGCTGAAACAGGAGGCTGGAGGAGATTAGAAACCAACTAAATGTGAATTAAAATTAGCATTATAAAAAGTTCCCAATCTGATTCTGGGAGTTTGGCTGTGATCTTATTTACATGGTTTTTAATAAGGATAAGCTCCAGAGGCTGCCTAGAGGATAATAATGTTACAGGATTTAAACTGCTGTAATTGGGACCCAAATCTGAATTACTGAAATTACTCCAGTTTCATACCAGAGAAACTAAGAAAATAATCCAGGCCTTCCTATCCCAACCTCCCAGGGGGACAAGAGTGTAATGCTGAACCTAAGAAATCCATTGTATTAATAATCCAGGAGGTGGTCAAGTAACTACACTTACACCTTTGTTTCTTAATGTATCACTTCTATTCTCACAACCAGTTTGTATTCTGACCCTTTCTGTCTCTGAAATTATAGACAAAAACAAACACTTTTTAAAGCAACAGAAATATGCTCTCTAAAAAGCTGGACAAATTGTAATTCCTTAACCTGTTGCTCTGGGAAACATTTTTGCTGCAATGTCAAAATAGTTAAACACATATCAGTTCCAAGTAACTTCACCTGTACTGTCAGCTTTCCCTGTTGGACACGTGAAGTCTTGGTGTACACATGAGCAGTTGTGGTACTAGAGTACAATGACAAAACCTGGCCTAAAGAAAGGAAACATTTTTGGACTGAAATTCAGTGTGTTGATTAAGGTCTGCTAGAGGCAAGAATGATCAGCCCATGAAGGATTTACTTTTGGAAGACAGTGAAAGGAAGGCATTGGCACAGGGTCAACACAGCATTGTGGCACTGCTACACATCAGCAGGTACCCACTGCTGATGCATACGTGGTTTGCTTGGCCTCAGGGGCTTTCAAGGCTGATGTGGATGGATGTTGTGTGTAGGCAGGTAGGTGGTGAAGGGAGATGCCAAATCTGGGCTGTGGGATGCAGAGCCACAGAGCTTCCCCACTGCTCTGCCTGGTCAGAACTCTCTGGACAACTCATCTGCTGCAGAGCTTCCCCTCAGAAGGTGAATTATTACAAATCATGGAAAGGTTTCCTAATAAAGGAAAGGAAATAAATCCATCAACCTCTATT
>NW_008237222.1:5881855-5921794 GCF_000691975.1 Corvus brachyrhynchos
GAATGGGACTGTAGGTAGGTTTTGATTTAATCTTGGCTCTGCTGAAGTAGATGGCAAAAAACTCACTGAACTTGAGGAGGGGAAAGATTAATACATTAAACCTTGTCCCTTAGTGGTTTTGCTTTGCAGAAGACAAAGTATCAGCACTTGCCTGGCTCACAGGCGAGCAAACTCTTGCTGACTGGAGTTCATTTTCTAGAGTAGGTAGAAGGACTGCTGCTCTGCCATGCGCCTCCTAGCTCCTCCTTAAAATCTGCCCTGAGCTCACTCCACTGTGCCAAGCTTTTGAAGGCCATAGTGCAGATAGTGAAAAAGAAATAATTCACACTGGTCCTAACTTCCCATTAGAGCAGTTTTCCCCCTCTGTATCCCTGTGAAGGCAGCCTGGTCTAGTAGGTGATTCAAAGCTCCTGTATTGGTAAAACTGACCTTTGCAGCCTCCCTTGCCTTGTCCCCATTTTACAGGGCAAGCAGCAGAAGAGGTTCATACTTTTTCCAGTCATGCTGTTCATCTGCAATGGGGGAGAAGCCAGCACTGTCTGCTCACCATTTTGTGCTCTATGACCTCAGATACCAAGTCACTCAATTGCTCTTTTCATCAACCTGAGACTCCTTTTCAATGAATATTAGAAATACCTGCTAGACAAGCTGTTTTGTTAGCAGGTCATGGAATTTTGTAATATTCCATACATCAGTTGGCAACTTTAACCCAAGGATTTTCAGACTTTGGCATCACAAGCACTAACTTATTTTTTCAGACTTTCTTTCATGATATTTGGAAAAGCCTTTTAATAAGACTTGCCTTGAATGTATTGTCTTAATTCTCTATTTGGGTACAGTCCCAGAGGATAGTATTTTCCAGTGCCTACCAAAGCATACAGAAGGGGCCAAAATGACTTTTAATTCAATAAGCTCAAAAAACCATGTATAGATTCTACTGAAGAGCAAAATTCCATAAACAGAGTCTGTATTTTCATTGTACTCAGAAAAAGAAATATTTTTTTCAATATTAAAAAGTCCTGGGTTGATCAAATTGTTGCATATTTCTTTCTGGGTAAGTGGTAGTGAGTAGAGATCTCTGACAGTTCTATATTAAATGCAGGTGGCTCTGTGAATGCTATTCCTGTCTGATACACTACATTAACCATAACCTGCAATTTCTTTCAAAAGAACTGGAATTAATTAAATTGTTTAATAAAACCTTACTTACCTGGATAAACTCATTTCTAGTTTGCATTTAGGTTCCCCTAATGTATCTTACTAGATCAGTATTTGTAACATAAAAAGGTAGAATTGTTTACTTAGAAAACCAAACATCAAGTGTAATCCTGATAATTGTCCAAGATTTTCCTTTTCAAGACGGTATTTTCTTTTATACTTTTTCTTGCTATATTCTGAACTACTAAATTAATTTAACATGAATTGAAAACTTCATTCCTGTTTCACAGCTAAATTCAAGGCTCAAACACAAACCCTTCTGTCTAATTTGCAGTTCAATGCACCTCCATTGAGTCTGCCTATAAACATGGATTTGGGCATTAAAGACATCAAGAGGTTTGGGGATGGACATACCTGGATGTGACTTTTTTTTCTTGTTGCTGTTGTTCAGTTTAAAGCAAACACACAGAGCAGAAAATAAAATGCATCATCACAGATCTACACCTTAACAGGACCATCTCTTATTGAAAGCAAGGTTTTTAACACAGAAGCAATGCAAAGCAGCTATATTATATCAGGAGTGCAAACCAAAAATATTATTTCACTTGGTGCATGTTGAATACAATAAAGTTTAAAATTTTGCTGTTCTAAAATTTATTTTAAATTCCAGAAGAAAGTACGCCTGGGAGAAGATAACAGCTTTATTTTGTTTTCATGGTTAAAGCAAGCCATAAAATTCTTTGTAGCTGAGCATGGTTGAGCCAAAAAACGCAGCCCCATGATTCCAAGTGCAGCATCATTTATATCCATAAGCAGATTAAATTTTAAAAGTTCTCTCAATACCACTGACCAGAGGAACAATGTCATTGTTAGAAAACACACGCACTGGTTACCTTATAATCAAATTTTCACTGCCCTTTCTGACAGGTTTTTAAGTTACTTAAGGGATCTATTTATATGTGGAAGCATCAACATCATGCAGTAAATCCAACCACAACTCAGTCACATATTTTATTAAGTTTAAGTTCAGTGAAAGTGCAGAGTAAACTAGGGCCCTATGTCTCTCAGTTACATCTGATTTGCGGTTGCTATAAAAAGGCCCACATGCCGCTCTTTCAGATGTGTTTTGGATTGAAAATAGGATTAATGTGCTAAAGTGTGATTAGAATGGTTAAACACGATTAATTGGAACAGACTTGTATTGCCAAGGGAGCTCCGCTGTTACTGGCCAGCCTCCAGTTTACCAAGTGAACAAAGCGGGCCAACTGTCCAAGTTTTTCCATGTCTTTGCTTATGCGCCTTTTCCTTTGCATTTTCTCATAGCCAGCTTGTCTCAGAGCAGATTAAATACAGCTGAGAATGTTGGTCTAGGTCTGCAGCGAGGATCCTCAGGGAATAAGCAGGAACCTCAGGCCCAGACTTGGCTTCTCCAGCGCTGGTTGAAAACTGCCATGCACCTAGGGCAAGGGTCCAGGTGGATCGACTAGGGAGTGGGAGTAATTTGGGGTTTTTAAAATGATCTATTAAACCCCTGAACTTTAATCAAGCTGCTACCATACTGACAGCTGTGATTTACTCACACATGGCTGAGAGGGGTAAAAGGGGCAAGGACTGCAGAGCTCAGGCACTTGTCCCCAGCTTGAGAGCCCATGCGTGGGCCACACGTGCATGCCCCCCCCTCAAATTAGCACAACGGTGTGCTTTTATCATGGGCAAATTCATATGTATCTGTGCCATAGAAAATCTATTTCATTTTTTTAGTAGATACTTGGCTGGACATCCAGAAAATGCTACCCCTCTCCACTAACTGCCCTTCCCTCCCCCCCACCTTTTCCAAGCACAGATTAAGGATTTAAAGCTTAGGTAATCAAAGCTTTAAACTGATCCTGCCTGGAGAAGTCAGAATGGTTTAGTATATTGTTCTAAAAACAGAAATACCTCAGTGGTTTATTGCATGAAGATATTAAACTTTGCACAAATTAAACTCAGGAGTGCAGACATTTTGAGCTAAATTCCTGGCTATAAGCAACTAAAACCTTCATAGCAATTAAAACCATGTTTGATATTTTTTTTAATAACTCCAGGCACAATTCAAGTCACAATGGGATTGCCTTTCTCAATAATGAAATCATTGTACAGATTGTGGAGTAATGGCATTCTATCTGGGAATGGGCTTGGAAAACACACATGCATACAAGATCTCCAAGACAGCATGCACGTATGTACACAACTGTCTTTCAATATTTAGTATCCTTCTTTAAAAACTGTCTAACCACTAGGGACAGAAGGGTAACCATATATTTATCTTCTGGGATTTGAGATCCTGAAGCAATTATTAGAGAAAAAAATTGGAAAGATAAATTCAGGGATATTTCTTGCTGCACTCTAGTTCATTTACGTGACTGTACATAAATTTCCATCTCTCTGAACAATGCAAACAGAGAGGCAAACAGCATGTGCTATCTTTGCTCATAATTTACAAACTTGCCTTGGAGTCAGTTCAGTGTCACTTCCCCCTAAGGGGCTCAACAACAACCTCTTCCCTTGCTTCCTTCTGGCTTTCCCTTCTCTGCCTTCCTACCTCTCATTCTCTCTGCCTCATACACAGCTTCCCAAAACCAGGCATATAGCTCCTGTGCTTGCGGTCATCTCCACAAAGCCAGCTCAGTTTCTTATCTAGATTTAACTCCTAAGTCCATTGCATTAGGTAGATGATACTGCTTCAGGTGCAGAATGGATGTCCTTCCATTTTTTATTTGAAAGCGTTGTAGCACACAAAATCATAGATTAGTTTGTGTTAGAAGGCACCTTAAAGATAATGCCATGGGATCTTTCACTAGACCTTGTTTCTCAAAGCCCCATCCAGCCTGACCTTGAGCACTGCCAGGAATGGGGCAACTTCTCTGGCCAGCCTCTTGCAGTGCCTCACCACCCACATAGTGAGGAATTTCTTCCTAATATCTAATCTGAACCGACCTTATTTCAAGGTACATCATAGTATGCCAGGAAAAAAAAAGGGAGACTATTGACAAGCTTCTTCACAAGCTTTCTATCTTTCCTTCAGGTAAACACAGCAACTTCCTTTAGTGCTGTGCAGTACATGCTGGTGGCAGCAAATCCCTTGCAGAGATCTGATTTTGAGCTGCTGCCACATGTAAATTGGAGTCCTAAGGTTTTCTTCTATAGTTAGATGATCAGCACTTTTAAAAATTAACTGCAGCTGCAGAAGAGTTAATTACCGTTAACAACAGCAATTGCAGATGTCTGACACATTATAAGCTCTGTAGTTATCCTACAGGTGGTCCTCCTAACCAGCTATCTCAGTGCTTGCAATGACTGACCCATCCCCATAAAGAAACTCACAGGGTTTTCTTTTGTTAATGCTGGGGAGCTATTAAAGCCTTCTTGGCAAGCTTGGATTATGCCTTTCACTGACCATAGTTCAAAGTGTGCCTCTGCAGCTTGTCAAGCCTGCTACACACTGACAGGTACCCTCCCAGCTGCCCTCCCTCTTTGAACACCTGTCTGGTTAAACTTGTGAGCCCCAAACCTTGAGCACAGAGCTGAGCATTCACCAGGAGAAAAACATATCCAGTGGCGAAGGCAAATCCACCCCATCGAAAATACTGGTTGAAAGTAAGCTTCCAAAGCCCTGTGCTTGGACAGTCCTTTGGAGTAGTCTAGTTTGTCACTGAAGCAATAAAGTCACCATCCAGGTGCTTTGAAAACCTCTCATAAGGACTTGCTTCAATCAAAACACACTCAGTTCACAATGCTGCTTTCTTCTGTGGTTGCAGAGGCTGTTTCTCCCTCCAGTACACGGATGTGGATGAGATGTGGTTCAACAAGAATAGGGGCAGCCTGTGGTTCACAAGTTCTGCCAGTTCAAGTGGTGGCAAATAAAGGTTTCTGCTCCATACCTGACCAAGCTATCTACCCAACTTATGGTAACCATGAGAAATGCGAACATCAAGCAACCTTCCTGTTCAGAAGCCTTCAATGTTCACAGCCTAGTATACAAGCAAAAATATCAACATCTACTTCAGTTTATATTACTGGGCTAGTCTGGGAACTGTCTCAAAACTCCTATCAGATGTAGCTGTTCTGGCTGATGAAGGCACCATTCAGCTGACTTCCTCAGTCACCACAGCCTGACCTGGCAGTGCTTGTGAGCACCAGGAGGGCGTTTTGTTTTTTAAGACTTCCCTGGAAGGGAAGACTCAGCATAGCTGGTGTCGCATAGAGAACCCTTGGTGATCTGTTATACAGCTGTGTGGATGCCCCATCTTGGTTAAGAGCAAATATTTCAATAACATCTCCCAGACAGCTATTGTATTTTCAACTCATCAGAAGACAAAATGAAAGGTCAGTGTTTATATCTTTGGTGTGGTACAAACTGGAAACACTCATTATATTTCAAACTACTGTGGCACCAAGCTAAAAAAAGTTTTAGGAAGAGAACTTCCACTGTCAGACGGGTCTTATAGTTCCTCACCACAGAATGTTGGATGTTGCAAAGTCATCAGATCACAACAGTACCTGTACCATGTCCTATCTTTAACACCAGCTAGTTACATTTTTCATAACCAAACATGTTGCAAAGTCCCTTTTAAATTGAAACCAGATTTTTTAATTCCTTGTGTAGTACACTAAGAAAGCACAAGGTACAACCTGCCCTCTGCACCACCACCGTGTATTGGAAGCTGCCAGTGCTGAGAAGAAGAAAGCTGCAGCTATGGGTCCCGGGGTGCCCAGTGTAAGCCATGCAACCAGCCACATATTCTGTGCCTTAATTATGCATCTGGAGATCTTGCCTTAGGGGAGGTTTCCATTTTTGCTTTTTTGTCAGATCTGATCGGTGTTTAGTGCGTGTGCAGACACACACGACACCACTTCCAGATTTGTGTAGAACACAACCGTAACTCTCTGAGAGAAGGTTGTTCATTTGCGTACTTAGGGGTGCTGTAAGCCTTGCTTTAGTTGCCCAACCTCAGCGCCAGGGAACTAATCTATCATCTCCTCACCAAACGTGAGACACGGCAGCGGAGATCCTGAAGCTGGACTGTGAGTGTTCCTACAAGAGACATAGAGCAGTGACACGTCAATGGTGGGGATGGAGGTACAGGAATGTAGGTGGAAGCAGAATTGGGACCCAGACTATTTATAGCACTGAGTTAAGGTGATTCAGAAGTTACAGCCTGAGTAGGACACTTGGGTCTTTGCATGGCCATTGATTTTTTTGTGACTTATGGAAGTCACTTAGCTTCCCTTAGCTGTACATCCATAAAGCTGGGGTTACCAGCATGACCTTGCACAGCACAGTGACAATAATTGCACAGAAGACATAAAAGAATGATGGTAGCAGCTATTGTGCAAGTAGAATGGATATATCACATTTATTTTCCTACTAACACTTCCCAAAATAATACATTGACATTCATAATTCACTTTTCTGAGCTTTTCTCTTGCACAATGTGTAACATTATAAAATCTTTATAGGCTGAGTACCATTACATGCATATTTACAGACAGTGAGAGAAAGAGAGTTGGAACAAAATCATCAAGGACTGGATGGAATAAGGAACTGAATGCTTCAACCCTCTTAACTTTTTCAAGGAAAGCAAAAGCACTGATCACAATGAAGCCTGTGAGTCCTTCTTTTGATTTCAATAACATGCTTAAGTCTTTTGTCAGAAGGGGGCCAAGACCCCTCAGCACCTAGCAGGGCTCTGCAGTCCCTGTGTTGCCTGAAGTCATGCAGTGAAGCAGTGGGAATATTGTGGGAATATCTTCTCTGGCTTCCTGAACAGGACAACTGAGAAATTACAGCTAAGAATGAGAGTCTGTCCCGGGTTTTACACAAAGCTCTGTGCACTCCAGAGAAGAATTTGGAGAGCTTAGTTACTGCTGGCTAAATACATATTCAGAGCAAAATTCTTTTCTGCATGCACCTGGTTTGCATGAATTCCAGGCTTGTGCATGCAAGGGAGGCGTGTGCACAACTGAAAAGAGAAGCCAGAATAAAAATGACCCCTAATTTCATATGACTCAGCAGGGGGGAAAAGAGCAACTCTGCACACACAGGTGTATATGACCTTCTTTAGATCCAAGATCTGGTATAGGACACTGAGGTCTGAATATGGTCTCTCTGGTTAACTAGAGAGAGACCTTTCAACTTGAGAATGATCCTTGTCCCTTTCAGCAACACAGAAGGAATATTGCCCATTCTGTCTGTTAAAACAGAGGGAGGAAAATAATCAGTCACCAATTCTTTGATTTTTTTGTGTTGTCCTGCTAAATCCTCCCACTTTTGGCTAAACCATACCCTTTTGGGAAGCAGAGGACTATCATGACGCATATGGAAAACATGCAGAGCTGGAGAGCAGCATTTGGAGATGAGGAGAGCTGACCCCGGGACCAGCAGCTCTCAAAGCCGCTGACAGCCCCACTCAGGCATCCTCTCCTCCAGGGCTCCACAGAGCAGAATCAAGTCCTTGAACAGGGGCTGAATGTGACATGCAGGCATTCAGCAGCTTTTCATACATCTTTATCTCTTCTGTTGTAGATTCAGTGCACTACACAGATTTATGGGAATTCTTTCCATGTTCACAACTTATAAGTATTAATAACCCGTCCAAGTTGGAAAATAATACACCATTCCTAACTCTATTAACTACAGAAAATCTGGCTTCAGTTAAAATAAGATCCCCTTTAGCAATGCCCAATATCCAATAAATATTATATATAAAAAAAGCCAGGCCGCATCTTATCTGACGTACGGTAACAGTAATGTTTTTGCCTGAGGCACTGCAAACTCCAGGCTTAAGAAGTCAAAATGACAGGGTGCAGATGATCGCTTGAAAGTTATAAGTTTTAACTTAATAGTTAGCTTTAAGTCTTTTTTTATCTAATAATGATTATAGACAGGCAAATTCAGCAGGCTCACAAATCTACAAAGAGATATTAAAGTTGTAGATAATATTCAAAAACTGTTTTCTTAATAGTTGTGTTTCTGTCACTGACCTGAAAGGAAAAACGGCATTAACATTTCTGCCACTGCTATATAAAGTGGCTCAGAGTTTTCCAAACAAGTGGTTTCATCCAGTTATCAATTGTTTTAAAACTACTTGTCTTCAAATTTAAGACTAAATCCTTTGGTCCTTACTCTGGCAAAACTCCTGTTACTGTTAGTGAAGGTCTTTCATTCAATTAAGACTTCTAATTTCAGGTTAAGATCTTCTGAGATACTTAAATGACAGATTTACATGTTTTCAGCAGATATTTGGTACTTGAATACCTAGGTCTGTGCCTTACTGGTACATAAAAAGTACATTAGTGTGTTACAGTATCTCAGGATCTTTTGGGGTTAAATATGCCAAGAGATATCCTCAGAGTTACTCAGTGAGTCCTTAAATTGGAAATGCTTCAGACCAGCATAGCCTAACTAGAGTTATAACTGCACCACTTTCACCCTGCTTTAAACTAGCAGAAGTGACTTGCAGCATACCCTGCCTTAGCAGGGGTCGCTTGCAAAGTCAGCTGCCAAACCTGTCCTATTGAAGGCTGTTGGAGAATGCAAATTACCCCAATTATTTACTGAGAGCAGCCCGTCTCTGGCCTCAGAAGTTCAATTAACCTGATAGACAGTTAATTAAAAGTTAAAATCAACTATTGTCTCAGGTACTCCTCAGATGCCCTTCACCAAGTCCTGTGACTCTGTTACCACATTTTAGCCTTTTCTCTTCCCCTATGCTCAGGGAACCCACAATGCCAGCCCTGAAGACAGTGCTGGGGGAATGTCCTGTCCAGGAGCTGTGTCACAGACCAGTTACAGAATCCATCAGTAGCTACGATTACTATTTGCTCCATTTCTGACATCCTCAAGAATTCACAGTATTCGTTCATTCATTCATTTTCCCACTTTCTTGTTTTACTTTGTGTATTAAGTCTATAGGCCAGATGCCATTTTAAAGAGTTAGGACCAAAATGACACAAAATTTGTTTTTATTTGAGAGTGTGGATGAAACTTTTTAAAAAAGGAAGTAAGCTAGTGATGCTATTCACAGCAGCTCATGGACCCTTCTGCACCTATGGATTTTAAACTCAGAACATTAATTTGATTACACTTTTGTTAATCACATCGCAGCACTGGCTGGCTCACTATTGCTTATTTTAAGGAGATTTTTTCTGATCAGAGAAAGTCAGAAAACGATCTATTCAGCAAACTTTTTATTTATCGTCTTTGTCTGAGGCAGCAGTCTAGCAAGGTTAGAATGACTGAAAATTAAAGTCAATGGAGAAACTGAAAGGTTTCACATGCATACCAGAAAGGAAACTCATTTTCAGAATGAGATCTGGACAGTTATCTCACTCTGAACATGACTTCGTTAATTTGGCAGCTTCCAGCCTTCAGCAGACTTTGAACTCTTTGGTGGATCAGTGGCCTAAACTTTGACTTTCTTCTCTGTGTAAGAGTGAGGGGGAACCCTCAATAATTTTGCAGGATTTTGCAAGAAACTGTCTAGTCACTCATTCATCAGACTTACAAAGAGACTAAAACTGTTGTTGTTTTTATCCAGTTAAGGTCTGTTCTCTGCCTAGTTTGTTTCTGATTCTTTTTCTCTTTGGGTTTTGTGGGTTTTTTTGTCTTTTTTGCTGTGAGTTGAGTGAGGAATTGCTCAGGATCTCCATGAACTCCGAGAATGGCACTTTTACTCCAGAGACACACTCTTGCCAGGTTTCACTGCAGCTGAAATCCCCAGGGCCAACACTTTTAGTTGAATGATGTCCATTTGAAGCATCATTCCTGTCCCTGGCTTTAGAAGTGACAGATATGCTCTGGTTACAGCAGGGACGTGGGCCTCCACAGTTACTGCACACATTGTTCCCCCAGTGATGCTGGGCTTTTCTGCTGGTCCAAAGCTTTCAGACTTAACGAGAAGCAAGTGTGGGACACCCTGGCACAGCTTCAGACACACCTCACTTTTCCCATATAAAATCTGGCAAAGAGAAAAGCCTTGTGATGCTATCTTTCCACGTTTACACCACATAAGCAGCAGCTTAGAAAAACTGGTATTTTTCCATATGACAAATGGCAGCTTTCCAGACAATACCCTAAAATTTTGGTTGGTATTTCCTCTCACAGGCATGCCAGTTGGGAAAAAAAGGAAAGCCTCTTATAGCTTTTGTGTGATGTTATGGCAGTGGGATACCACTGTCCCTCCTGTGCGCCCCAGAGCCAGCTCTACTATACCGCATTGGTCACTCACACCTCCGCAGGTTTCCAGGGCATTGTGGATAGAGGTCCTTACACCCCCAGCCACTAAGGGCCATCATTTTAACCAAGGGAGCAGGAGATTTGAGGGGAAGATGCTTCCACTGTAAACTGGATGTTCAAGAGTGTCTTGGGAAAGAGCCTGACATCAAATTACAGGCAGGCCCAGGGCAAGGGGGTAAGAACACGGCCTGTTTTCCTCTGGAAGAGTTTGAGGACAGAAACAAAGGACTAAATGGGAGTCTGTCAGGGTGGAGAAAGCTCTTATTTTTATTTCCCATTATAGCTTTCAGCTGAGAAAGAGGTTTGGCCAAACTCATTACTTTCTGAGCAGCAGCAGTCATAGTTAGGGAAAAAATACTGTGAAAACTGCAAAAATTGAAAAATATATTCTTTCATAATAAAGTCTGAACTAAGGACTTGCTTGGGTCTCAATAAAATTGACAGAAATTTGTAATAGACATGAAAAACAGTAAGAATGGGAGTTTGCTTTGATCAAGAAATCTTCTGACATTTGTATTTCTAAGTTACCCTAGACAGTTACAGCAGGTTTTGAAAGCCATTAAAGAAAGGCTCCTTTCACAAAAAGGGTTTGGATTGACATTTCATTCAAATAGCTTCCTTTCTCAACCAAATGAAATTTTAAAGAGTGCCTTTAATTATGACAGTTAGTGTTGTTATGGAGGCTGGATGTGTTTCATGTTAAAAATTGCAGGAAAGTATTTTATAGGTTTCAGTTTGGACTCCGTGAGTGTATCTGCAGAGTATCTTAAAAGTAGGTCAGAGCTGGCTAAGCCCAGTGACTGCCTGGAGCTAAGGCTGATGTGGGCCTGGTAGCAAAGGGATGTCCTGACACAACCCGTGCCTCAAGCTCCATGCTTGGCTCAGTGATATCCCACCTCTGGCCCCAGGCTGACCACAAAGCCCAGGGCCCTTTCTGCAAGGGCTCAAACAGCACCTGCTCCCAGAAATATCCATTTTGTAGACAACGTGAGTCAAAGATGACTACCTTCATCCTTGTCCAGTCCTGGTTTTCCCTTGGGAAGGAAAGCAGTAGCTTTCACATCAATTTTGGGACTCAGACTAATAGT
Source organism: Corvus brachyrhynchos (assembly GCF_000691975.1). Lineage (NCBI taxonomy): Eukaryota > Metazoa > Chordata > Aves > Passeriformes > Corvidae > Corvus > Corvus brachyrhynchos. The sequence continues at coordinate 5,893,379 of NW_008237222.1, forward strand.
GTCTAACCCACATACTAGCTTCATTGAAGTGAACTGAAATTATTCACTTGTGCAGAGATTAAATCTCTTGAGAAGCTGTAGAAAAAACAGTCATGCTCTTAATAAATACTAGCAACATCCAGACGCCTTAAGCACAGCCATTTTTAGTAATTAATTCACTATAGATGTAGCTAGCTGATTTAAAGAGTCTGATTTATTCTGATTAAAGCATTTACTTCTACGTCAGCAGAAGGAAAATTTACTGCCTCAGGAAAACATAAATGTCAAATGTGTGCTTGAATATACAGAGTACCGTAGATAGAAAGAAGACGATGTTTTCACAGGTCATGTGCTTAAAGGTCAGTAGGGTTAAAGAGTACTTTTTTTGTTGTTTTAAAGCTGCCATACATGAAGAAGGAGCTGTGCAGCTGAAGGGAAAATGGCAAGATGGAATGTGCTCTAATGTCCATGGGAAGAGCACCAGGCACTCAAAAGGAGTACATGCATACAAACAATAGCTGAATTTGCCCCAAGACCCATAAAGAAGACTTTTGTATATTGCTCTGGCGCCAGAACTACTACTTTCCTGTTCTGATGCACATTGGCAGTTTTACGTTTTTAGACATCAGTAACCAAGGGTACTCTTCTATTCACAGGCTTTCAATGTCTAATGTTATTATACTTGTGTGAAAAATTGCTACGTCCAAACCAATTCTTACCAAGGGAGAATTCCAGTCTCCAGAAGACTAAGCCAGGAATATTTCACCTGCACAAATGCAGTGGGGACATTGGAGAGAAAATATTGATATAAATTGAAACCAACCTCTTACAGCCAGAAATTCGTGTTGGAACTAAGGGAGCAGTACTGGTGCCTAGCTGTAAGCACTGAATGTCACCTGGGACCACTGAGGGTGCCCAGGACATTAGCATAAGACCAGCAGCAATGACAGAGGACTCCTGCAAGAGACCCCTGCCCTCATGGAGTGGTATCTGGAAGCCACCTATATTTAGGGACCTGAATGTCTCCCTACATAATTCTAAGAACAGGCATTTTCAAAGCAGAAATTAATACAGAGCCTATGAAATTCAGGCAGCTATAGACAGAAACACAAATGGGACAAGGACTTCCTGGATTTTGTGTGTTCTGGAGACCAGATTTCGTGTTCCCACCTCAAGTGCTGGCAGGGACTGAAATCCTGCTCTGAATATTCTCTGTAACTTCAGGTCTTATCCTGAAACAGTCTGGGCGGCTGCTGCTGGCTGTGATCCGTTTTGAGGCTGCTCACCCAGCACCTCACAAGAGGTGCTGCAGGATGAGGCCATTAGCCTGTATTTACATTGCCTGGTAATGCCATCAAACTTTCTACTTCTGGTCATTAGCAATCCATCCCTCCTGCCTCTCCTCTCCCTGAGGAAGTGCTCACAGAACCTGTCTCAAGGATTTCTGTTTTTTCATTATTGTTGTAGTCTCCCCAGTTTATCTTTCTCTTTCATTAAACAACAAACCACAGATACAGTTTCAACCTAACAGCCTGCTTGCAAGAAACTAACCATCCAGGAGCAGGAGCGCATCCTTCCCACATTCCTCAAAAATGCACTTAACGTGATTCATTGCTTTATTCTTTGCTTGAAGCATGTTTCACTTACATTAATAATATTTTACCTTTCACTTATAAATTCAAACACGAAAGTGGTGCCATTCTCCAAATGATCATATACATAAAATATTACTAGCCTATCACTTTCCAAAGGTCAAATTCTCTTTTTTCCCTTAATTAGGATTCAAGATTTCCAACAATAAGCTGTTGCAGCAGAAGTATAGCTCTTTTATGCTTACTAATTCGCATCTCTGCTTTCTCACTTTGCAAGAGGAAAAAGGAAATGGTTTTAAGTGGGATAAGTACACTTTTTTCTAAACAAAATGAGAAGAGGAAGTTCCAAATATGGAGGAAACAAGCAATTGGTGATCTGATTCAATAAGAATTTACACACAGAGTCCTTAGTTTTTGAAAAGTTTATCAAGTCAGTCCTTCACACTGAAGTGGTACAACCTCTGATGGGCTGTGTCTCATGTGCTTGAAAATGCAAGTTGGAGTTCCTTATTAATAAAGTTCCAGTCATGAAATGGATCTTCTCACACCTAAAATGGCAATATCAATGTCTTAAGTCATTTTTTCATGTTCTTGCAGGAGCAGACTTCATTTTGAGTCTGATTAAAATAAAGGGTAATATTTCATTATGAAACAATACCCTGATTTTTTAGGTAATACCTGAAAGGAAGTAAGTTTTGTATAAAGTGAAAAAGGTGTGTTAAATCAACCAACCTGAGAGTGCAAAGATAAACATAGTGAGCAGTGTGATTTCCTGTAACATGATTTTGCTACATCTAAATATAAAAATCTCACGTAATAGGAACCATGCCGTTTGTGTCCCACAAGAACCTTCCCAAGGGGCCAGAGAGAAAGTTTATAAATGTGTTCTTGCAAAAAAATGTCTGTTTTAAAAAAAATAAAATTCAATAATGGGGAAAAGAACAAGCAGTACCCACACAACGGGTATACCCACACCATTAAGAAATTTTATTGATGAAATTCCTTTTTTTCTGATTTCATGTGTATATATGTCTCTGGAATTTCCTCTAACCTGGATGTGCTACAAGTAAAAGGAGCTTTTTGGCTTTGGTTATATGCCTGGACTTCAGGATCTGGGCTGATGCCTGCCCTCTGTTGGAAATCATCTGTGTGTCCATGAGCAGATGAGTCCACTCCTCCCATGTCTTAGTCAGTCATTTGCAGGATACTTGGATTTTCCTGCTACAGCTCCTGGTATAACACCACTGCCACATCTGAGGAAAAAGTGTCTATAAAATGGGACTTGGACCTTGTCAGCAGTTCAAGGCACAGTAGCCCTTCAGGTTCCAACCTTGCAGATGCTGGTACCCTCAGAAAGCAAAGTTCTTGCTGATGAGGGGGTGGGTGCAGTTTCCCAACACAGATGCCAGCGCTTTGCTTGGGAGTTGCTGAGGGCCTTGTCATGGTGCAGGAGCCTTCTCTGGCATTTCAGCTCCCCGCTGGCACTTCCAGCCCCAGATTTTGAGGTTTCCAGTCCCACTGAAGAGATGACTCAGCGGCCTGTAAAGCTGTACCAAAACCACGTCATTTTAGAGCCCAATGTAAACCAGCCCTGTCTTCAATTTACCTTCATATGCCAGCCAAAAATGGTGCCAGTTCTGATGCAAGTCAGAGTTCTGAGTCACTGCCTCATTAATTTCTAGATACAGGTTTTAGGTACTTTAAAATTTTCCTCAAAATCCAATTCCGCCAGATTCCCAGTCACTTTAACATGTCTTCTTTGAAGTCCTTCCAGTTTTTCTAGATATTTTTGGTAATAGGGTGCCCAGCACTGAATGTAATTTTGCTTCCCGATATATTTTCTAAATCCTAGCTCTTAAAGCATTAGGGGTTTATGCGTGTGTGTATAGTCTATTATGTATTATAGTGTATCATATAATATATAATGTGAAGAATTTGCCTTCATATCAGTGATACCAATTTTATTGGGAGAGAAATATTAGCAGGATTTGATTTTGAGTCACCAGCTGTTTTTTCTTTAAGGTTATTTCTTTTTTATTGGTGTCCCAGTGAATGACTAAAATGTAAACTAAGTTAAGACTTAACACCAGGAGGATTCATATAAGCATAAAATTATATTGGCCCAAATTTTTCTGAACTCGCTCCAGAATGCTTTGAGTTTACTGGACAGATTTCAGGTTGCCATCACAAAAGTGCCAAACCAGACTGAAAATTCTCAGATATCAAAGCTGCCAGTGCCATTTCTCCAATCAAGAGAAATGCCAAGCTTGGACAGAGGATGAACAACAGCAATGGTCACGGTACAACCTCCATTTTCAAATCTGAGCAAACCTTTACTCCAGGTCAGTGATATTAATAATGGACTTTCTACTGATTTCAGTGGGAATTAGCCCTTTTGTAGACATACAGGAAGTGTTTATCTCAGCAGATATCTCCTTAACTGTGATAGCTAACATGCATTGACTCAGCAGATGTGAGTGGCTCTGTAACAAAGCTGTGCCAACATGCATAATGCAGGTGGTGGAAAGTCTTAAGAAGAGCTATTTCAGAGAGTTAAAGAAATACAGAAAAGTTTTACATGAGGTATGAACCTCAACTTCAATTCTGAATACCACAGACTCCTGGATGATACTGGGCAACCTGCTTAGTCTGTCCCTGGATTCTCCATCCAAATGGAAGTCTTCCTCACATTTTCCTAAGAGGAGAGCCATAGGACCCAGCCTTTTCTCACTGTGACTTTCTTGATTGTTGTAAAAACAGAAATTGATTTCAGTGTCTTTGTTTCTGGAATAGCTTGTCAGCATTTTTTTTTCTTTTTTGGACACAAAACTTTCCAGGAAGTGGACTGCTTTTTTACCAAGTGAGATGACAGCAAATCCCCCTTGCTTATAGCTCACTTCCAGCTGGAAGGAAGGGGAGCCACAACTCCTAAGGTGTGAAAAAGTGAGGAGAAAATGGCAGTGAAAGCATTTTTGGTGTGGAAAGGTGGCTGGAACGGAGACACCGCCTGTGAGTTCCATTCACAGACAGAACAGCCCTCATGTCCTCACACTCAAGTGAGCATGCTGCTGGTAGCCTGGAGCTGGTATCAGCTGTGATTTGGGTGTACCATGCAGTGAACAGTGAATTGAAACCATTCACCACTGCACGGATCTGTGGAAGTTTTCCTGTGCTGCCCGACACACCCAAAATAAGAATAGGTTGCTATAAACTTGTTATATGAACCTGGAAAAGGGCTTAACAAACTTAACAATGTGTTTTAAGATGGTAGTATTTCATTTTCCAATTAGCTGAAAAACAATTCTTTTCTGTCCCACACCTTGTGAAATAGCCTACCTTAAAGGCCAATGCTAATTTTGCACTGGTGTAAATAACAGCCGGGAGTAATTAAAAAAAAAAAAAAAAATCACTCTGTACCAGGCTGAAAACAGATAAAACTCCATCCTTCCATTAAACAGGCATGACTATTAGAGTGGATTCAAATAACTTCCCCAGCCCAATAAAGTGCTGCATGGAACAAGTACTGTTGTTTAGGCTGAAAGTCTGTCTCTACTGGAAATAACAGATCGTGCTGATAACATCCAGGAGATAAATTGGTGCTGAGTTAGCTATGTTTTTTGAATGCAGAATTTGAAGGATTTAAGCAATTACATCTTAAAAAATCCCACTTTCCTTTGTATGCTACACAGTTACATACTATTGCAACCCACTCTGAAACTATTAAGCCAAAGGCAAGAAATAGGAAAACACGAGGACTCTTGAATAGTGAGAATTTGCACAGGGAATCAAAGAGGTTTCAAGTTCACTTAGTGCAGATGTTTCTATAATTGAGACACACTAGAAAAATGCATTAATGCACAAATCAGTCTTGCCTACAGTTATCTGAACCATAAAAAAAAGTCCATAGTCAGGATATAATTCCCTATTAAATCCTATAGGATACTTTAAAAAAATAACATAGGTTCTTTTTTTCCTATTAAACTCTTCAGGACTTTTTCAGTAGGGGAGTCCACAGGGAGCACAAACAAACCTAAAAATCTGTTGACCAATTCACCCCATAACCCCTTTTCATACACTTGCCCATAGATACTAAGGACCTGAATTTTAATGAGGCCAGCTAAGTGCAGCTGGTGACCTGAAAGATTTATTACTCCCATTTAAACCAGTAAGACTTCCTTTGGAACTGGCTCAAGCTCCCTTTACTGTATGTGCTCAGCCATCCATCCAACCCAAGCACAGACTCACGCATGCAAAGGCAGGAACTTGCACCTACACTTTCGCTCATGATGCAAAACACGCAACCTCACAGGTGGAGGAAGAACATGGAGTCTCACAGGCTTTTGACTTCTTAAAACTGTAATGCTTGAAGCATTCAAAGGAAAGAAAATGTCTAGGACAGCTCCAAGGCAACCTGAAAAGAATATTTTTTTTCCTGATCTTTCTAAGCATGACATAATTGTCTACTTTTAGTGTCCAACACATATAAACAGAGCTGGCCTGTTCTCCTCAGCAATAAACTGTAGCTCCCTATCCAAAATCAACAGGGACCATCTGCACCCTGATGTACCATCCTTCAGGAAAGTTGCCTTTGATGGAAGTCTAAGCTCTCAGGAGTGACTCCTACCTGCAGGTTGCACATCTGTTTGCTCCTCGAGGACCCCTCGGGCACACAGCCTCCTGCTGTTATGCTAAATTTTAACAGGGATCTCCCAACCTCAAATCCAGAGGTCAATTAAGATTGTCAGGTGCTGGTTTCCAAACATACCTGTTTGCCCTGCAATGCTCCTCTAAAAGAACAGCAAACACTACCTTTTTTTTTTTTTCTTTCCATCCAGACTTGCCTTGATTGCCCTGATGGACTAAAATAATGATACAAACAAGAAGGAAACTGTGTATCTCTTTTTCTCAGCCCAGCAGGACGCAGATGGATAAGTATGAATAACAAATTACTTTGCCGTGGATTCCGCTAATCAGCCTCAGGGCTGGGCTGGTTTAGCGTGAAACAATTCTTAGCCTTTTTTGACAGTGCTGGTTCAGGCGTTGGGCGGAGGACCCTACCCCCTAATTAAGAACCTGAAACGAATTGAAAACAGCTGTGAATAATTAGACAATTTAAGTGCTGTTAAGAAGGAATAATTTTTGTAGCCATCGTAATAAATCTTATGCTGTCCGAACCCATAGGTTTTACTTGAACTTTTTTCTGCTGGTGGGTTAGTGCATTACTCATAAAAGAAACAGTATCCCTTTTGTTTTGATTGGGCCTGCTTAATAACAAAAGAGCATATCACTATAAGTGGAAGTGTGATGACAAAGAGAATAGCTTTACTTTCCTTAATTTTCAATCGTTGTGGTTCAGATCCTATGTCAGATTCCTGGCATATGAGTTTGGTGAAAAAAAAAAGAATTCTTGATTTGCACTGTAAATAATACCTGAACCCAAGCTACTTAACATTTTTTAGATTTCTCTGGAAAAATACATGTCAGGAAAATACTTAAAAATTCAGCAACCGGCCTACTGGCTTTATATAGCAGATAAGTTCTTGAAGTATTAACTAAGACCTAGGGAAATCTATTTTTCTCTGAATTTTTCCACCTTTTTTTTTAATCTGACTTGTCTGGAATTCGGTTAAAGTGTTTCACAGTAAGTAATTTACAGATGGGGAGCTTTCACCAGGCACTGCCAAACTATTCAGGGCCTGATTCAGCAACACATAACTGGCTTTATTATATAATAGTTCTGTGAACACCTAAATTTATATTTAATATTATGTTGTGTATAGCTTTCCTGAAGGCAACGTTATCTACTCACTCACTTAATGGTAAGGCCATTCATAAGTCTGTGGGATCCATCCTTTGCTTGAATAATGGCATTGCTTGTAAACAGGATATGGACAGAACTTGATTATTTAGAAGCATGCTTTGGCTTTATTGCTGTCTTAGAATAGCATACATTCCTCTGTCATTTTGATGGACTTACATCACATAATTCCAATCTGGACACAGGTTCTTAACACCCAGTTTTCTGAGGTGCTGTTTTGTTTTCCTTATGTTTCCAGAGAAAAGAAAACAGAGCTCACTGTGCCAGCCATATGTTCACAGTACTGCAAACCAGCCAGCAGAAATGATGCTGTGAGGAAATACCTGATGCAAAATACTTGGTTCTGCACTCTGATGGCCTAGATTTAAGTACAAAGAAAGGAAACAAAGCATTGTGCAAAGCCTCAGAAAATGAACCTTATGAAGGTGGTGGGAGTGAGGGTTGAGATCTATCTTCTTCCTAGCTCATAAGGCGGTAGGCAGCGCAACCCTTGCTGCACACCTTCCTGCGTTAGGTCCTTGGACACCTCTCGCTGTTCTGCATCTGCCTGCACATGAGATCTGTGGCAGTGGCTCCTGTATTTGAAGCTCTCCTCATCCTTTACACTATTTTGCCAAGGCCCTGGGGGGCATTTCCTCAACTCTGAATTACCCTTTTAATGGTTTATGCCCAAAGCAGTATGACTTCATCAGGATGCTGTTATGGGATGATTCCTTACCAAGATTTCCGTGACCCTATTTCTGTTCTTACATTGGCATTTGGATATTCTGCATATGGAAACAGTGGCCCCGCTGGGTATGAGGAGCTGAGATTTAAATTTCAGATGTTGTATCACCTGACTACATGTAAGAATTATGAATCTGCTTTGTACTAAAATGCATTTCTGGAAGTTGTTTTGAAAAATCCAGGATGCCACAAAAGCAGGGCAACTGTGCTGAACCAGGGCAAATATTTCCATCACTGAAGGTATTTACAATATTCAAATTCCTTTAGGAAAAAAAGAGAAATAATGATTTATGTCCTAAAGATACTTTAGAAATAGTAGCACTATAAATATACTATTCCTAATTTTCCACCCTTCACTTTTCATTCATCTACTTGCAAGCACATGTATGAATTTCATTTTTCAAGAACGAAGACTGAATGTCTTCCCCAGAAAAGAGATGCAGTGCTGACGAGGAGGGAATTAATAGATTGCCTCTGCATCCAGTGGGAGCAGAGGAAATATCAGCAGAGACATACCTATCTATTCATAGGTGCTTCTCCTCTTTCCTCCCTGACTGCTGCTCTCTTTGGAGAACTAGTGACTAATGAAGATCCCCAGAGGTTTCCTAATTTTGGCCTAGGGTGCAGCAGGAGTTCACAGTGGCCAAAAGAACAATTTGATGTTTCAACAATACAACCTTTGGCAACGCTGAGTTCAAGAAGCATTTGAACAATGCCCTCAGGCTCATGGTGGGACTCTTGGGGAGTCCTGTGCAGGGCCAGGGGTCGGACTTGATGATCCTGATGTGTCCTCTCCAAGTCGGCATATTCTATGATTCTATGATAATCAGTTTAGGCAGGAGTCATCAGTCACAGCCATGCTTGGGGCTTGCTGTTAACCCCACGGAGGACTTCTGGATGGGTCAGTGCAAGTCTTTGGGGGAGAACAGTCACATTACAGGGAAGCAGATGCAAATTAAAACCAGCTCCTTTGGTTCCTGTTGGCCTTGATGGAGTCGCAGTAGGGAAGGAGCGGTTTTGGTCGCCAAAGGAAACTCGTGTGTGTCTCCCAGCAGCAGCACCTCCGTCCCTCAGCTTCTCGTTCCATAAAATGGGGCCAATAGCTCCTTACCCTGTACATGGCTGCAAGGCTTAATCGGCTGAGGTTTATAAGGTGCTTTAGGAGCCTTGACTGCAAGTTGCTGCAGACTTGCTAACTACATTATTTCAAAATAAAATAAACACATTTTATACAATCAGAAGGAAAAAGGAAAAAAATTCACCACTCTTTTCTCCCCTCCAAGTCAGCTTCTCAGAACTCCTTCGGCACAAGTTACACTGCACTCCTCGCTCAAGGTTTCACAAATAGACATAGCTGGTTGGCCAAGAGATTTTTTTACCCTGGTGTTTATAATTCCAATTGGTGTAAAATTTCCTGATGGTTAACACATCCCGTTACAGACACTTTTGAATGAATGACTCATTCCCAAATAATTGACTAGCTTTGTAATTTGGGAAGTAAAAATCACATTTATGAGTCCCTGGGGGGAAGGCCTATAATGTTGTGCATAAAAAGTAGATAAATCATAAAACCTGATTTTTTTTTCATTTGTAAAAGCTTCCATTAGCCTTTGTGTGCACATTAAAGCATTGCCCTCTAAATGTGTGCAGCTGCTTTAAATCACTGGTGCACTTTAAAATCAAGTCTTTTTATATTGTGATGTTAAAATTACATGTTGGTTACTGTAATTCTGTCTTGTTTTTTGTGGGACATCCTTGGATCAGATCTGCTTCTGGGAAAACCTCTCCCTTTGCACTAAGTTTTCTAATCCCTGTAAGCAGAAGCCTAAGCATTTTGCAGCCAGTGGAAAAGTTGTTTATCAGGTAAACAAGGGAGACAAACTGAAAGGACCAGCCACTGCCAGTGCAAATAGGGCCCCATCCTCACTTAGCAGATGCATGAATTTTAGACTAAGGTTTCAAATAAATGTGCAGTGTGATTCTAATGGGATTTGACAAGGGTATTTGATGGCTGCAAGGCAAATCTATTATTATCTACAGAATATCTAGTTACAAATGTAACCCCCCAAAGGTGGTACTGAGACTACGTGATATTTAAACTCCTGAATGAAATGGCCATGCCACTTGTCTTGCCTTTGCAGTCTAAAAGTCCCATAGTCCTTTATGCTAGCAAGGCCTTTTCCCACATTTTCAGAGTACTGTAAATTAGTTTAGTATGCTTGAAAGAACCTGTAATTGTAACTGCTCTTGTTGACACATCAGCTTGATGCCACACAGAGCATGACTGGGACCATATCCTTTGGTTTTGCAGCTACAGTGCATTTCAAGTACTTGACAGGTCCAGCGCTAAGATGTTCTGAATTAGATTTGAATTACAACCGCTAAATGCCCTTGTCAAAGCTTGTTATGCCTGAAACTAGCCATATACATTTAACTGACTATTCCTATGGAAGATATACTGCTTAAACAAAGACATACTCCAAAGTTTCATACAGAATTGTCAAAATATAATTGAGTTAAAAAAACAACTAAAGCATAAGAAGAGCAATCTTTACTGCCTTCTCCCCCCACCCCTCCCTTTTCCTTCTTTGAAATAAATCCAAAGGACAATTTAGTGGAATCGCAGTACAAAATAAAAAGAATATATGCAGTTCCCGTGGAGACATTGAAATTTATACAAACAGCAGATTCATCCATACATTGATCCTCGTGTCAGGAAAGGCCATAACAGAACTTTAGGATCTCACCCTGTGAAAAACATTTCACATCACGTTGCTGGCATCAGAGAGCATCTGGTGCTTCAGGAAGAAAATTAACTAAAGCTAGCACATCGCTGAGAATCAGGATCAAGCCTTGAATTCTAGAGGACTCCAAATTCATGCTTCTTCAAATAAGGGAAGCACACATATAGACATGTGTGGAAGCACACAATGCCCATATGCAGTATGAAATGCACGTATGCAGTGTTTATACAATTTAATAGAAACATAATAGAAACTTGTTTCTAACTTGCAGATGCATTCATGATCACATACTGGTTGTACCAGGCCATAATCATACCTTCTTAGGCTAGGAAATAGCAACCAAAGAGCACAAAGCTGATTTTGACAGTGTTTGAAACTCAGTCTGTGCAATGGAGATGTCAGTAGCTCTCAGGGCCTGCATTGTGCTGCTGCTTGTTAACCCCTGGGCTGCTGACACCAGCTGTGTGACTGCTGGAGTGGTCTGCTTAGGCTGACCTGGCTGGAAAAAAAGAGTGCTGGTTGTAAGCACCGCAGTGGGCAAAGGAGATGGTCTAAACCTTAAGGCTGAGAGAAAAGAGTGAGGACCTATTGCATCTGTCGAAGACAAGACCACCGCAGGCCTGCTTGTGCATGTGAGTTAACATCATCAGCTTCTCTTCCAAATTCTCCTGCATGAAAGAAACAAAATATCTTGGGAGAATATCTATTGCTTCATCACAGATTTCCTGATTGAATTTGAAAGTCGCATCATTCTGGAAGTTTTCTAGACTGGAGGGCAGGTCTCCACTATGATGTGCTCCTAGGTTTGCATTTGCTGACCTGGCTGCAGACACAGCCCGTAGTGCCCTCACTTACAGCTTCTCCCTTTCTTCAATGGGGTCTGTGAGCACAGAACATTTCAGACGGGGTTTGCTGGCATTCTGCAGTAGGGAGCCAGCACATGGCAGAGGCATATGTTCTGAAAGACCCCATGCCGGTCCAGCCACAGTAGATGTAGATGTAGACTCAGCATCAGTTCTTTGATTCCAAAATAAGGATAAAGGTCCTTCCTCTGTGTGCCTTGGCCTGTAGATTGTAGCTTCTCTGGGAAAGAGACTCTCCATCCCTGGGAAGTGCAGGAAGCATCCAGCACAACGGCGTGCCATTTCACCCGGGGCCTCTAGAAGGTACTGTAAGACAAACAGAGAATAATCCTGCTTTACAACGCATAAGGGCTAGACAAAGACCAGGGCACTGCTGCAGGGCCGTGTTCCCAGCTCTGGTGGAGCCGTGGTGCAAACAGATTGGGAACACACAACCAAGATTTCTCCCATCTGAAGCTGCCCTAGGCATTACCTCAAAAGTTGAATTCTCCAGCAGCATCAACTACAAAAAGATTTCTAACCCCATTCCAAGAGCAAAATGTGGCTTGAACTGGTCAAAACCTGCTGACAGCCTTAAGCAGCATGAGAAACCTGTTTCATGATGGCAGTTGGTTATTTTAAAACTGAGCTGAAAGATTAATGGTGAGATTTTCAAAAAATGTAGGCTCTCAATGACAGGAACTGACAATTTGCTCATGCAATTTCCCATCGCTGTGTGTGCAGCAGGGAGAAACGGGTGGGCAAAATGACACATGGCCGTTCTGTGCCTATGCTTTTTCTGGAAACCCTAGCCCTGAAAAGGCAATAAGCAAAGCTTTTATATGAGAGGCAGAAGGACTTAAGCTGAGAGATACATTGATATTCTTTGTTAATTTTTTTATTCAATTAAAAGGCACATGCTGATTATTTTTAGCAGTGTCCCCCTGATACAATTCAGATGTAAATCACATTTCTGTAGTCAGCTGCTGCTGTTTAAGCAGAAATATTTTGACACTATAATTACAGGGTTAAAACTATGCTTTACATTAGTGTATAAAACACTCATTAAATTAAAATTCTTCCATGAAATCATGAAAATAAACAGTCTGTCTGAACTAGCATCAACAAATTCACAGGATGCTTCTGCGTTTTCTCAGGGCTGGCCTTCAAGTGACTGTGTTACAAGGCCCTTATTTAACCATGAAGTGTTAAAGGTTCACATTCTTTTGAAGGTCCCATTCTGCTTATTTTTAAAATTATTGCTTTAATTGTTTTTACAACTTGTAAGATTTTAAAGCTATTAAGCCTCAAAGTTGTGGGAAAAATTAGAATGGTGATTATTATAACTTGCATAAGTCTGTGAGATGACTGTGGCACTGCATTTTTTTTCAAGGTGGATTAAATAAAAGGTGTCCATGGCACCATATGTGACATGTCACATTGGTCTATTATGGCTGAGAAGCAGGATACACAATGTATACACAGCACCTTGGGGGATGGAAAAGAAACCAAAAACTGGGGGTGGTAATGTGTTAGGGGATCCTTCTTGTCCTCTCCTTTGCTCCCCACCATCTCCTTGCCTTTCATTTCCCTCCAGTCCATCACGAAGCTGATAGTCCTGCAGACAGCAGGTTCTACTGTCTGTGCCTTGAAGCAGGCAGAAGTTTCTGGCAGGAGATATCAGAACAAGAGCATCCCAGTGAGGTCCATCCACAATGCAGGAGTGGGAGCGAGGGAAAGAGTGCCTTAGCCCTGCCCTACTAACACAGGAATTCATTTATTAGGTCTGTTTCCACTTGCTTTGCTCCCCAAGGATAAGAAGTCACAAAGAGAGGTCGCTGACCATGGGAAGAGGCAGTGTCCCCTGGCCTGATGGTCTTACTAGAGGGACCCACTGATGGGCAATTGCATCAGTCCAGGCTCCTCCACCACCCACCGTGGGCAAAGCTTCCTGGGTGGGACCACGGTCAAGACCCCTGAGCCTCACAGGCATTCCCCAAGAATGTTGGAAAATCTGCATATGTTGGCACACTAATCCCTATAAGCCCTGACTGGGTTTTGTTTGTTTCCTCTTCATCTGTACAGTATCACTGGTCTTTACAGTGCACTGGGCAAGCTGTGGCTGTGCTGGGTTTGGGAGTGAATGGCACGGGATCGTCAGGATGCAGATGATGTAATCACAGTGGTCTGAAACATTTTTGCTACATCCATATTCCACTGAAATCCACAATTATGGTTGACTTTTCTTTGATTGAAGATATTCCAGAAAGATGGACTGCAATGGTAATTGCACGATTTTATCTTAAGATACGAATCTGAGACTGATCCCTCTGGTCTTACGAAATTACAGTCAACATGTTATTTTCTCCATTTGTGCATGAAACGTATATGCAACAGTGGTTGCTGCAATGTATATTTAGCCTTAACTTGTCAGAGCCATCAGTTAGAAAATATTCAAACCCTTCAACCATTTTATTAATCGGGATTATGCACAAGAAAGTCTGTTTCAGAGTGTAAGTTTTAGTACACACTGTAATTCAATAGTAAAGATTTTTTTTTTTTTAATGCTACAGTTGTTTTCTTTCAGCAGCCACATGGATGGTTGTTTTTTCTGTCCAGTATTACTAGCATTATGGTTAGCCTTTCTCTACCACAGGATGACATTTTCCATGCCAGATAGGAATAACCATCTTTTCTGAGCCTAGATACTATAGCCCAGTGAATTAAATTAAAGAAAGTAAAACATTTTATCACTGGAAAACATTAATATTTTATTCTGACTCCACATTATCATGATACCTGTGGAGTATCTTCAGTAGGATTTTGAGAAATCCTACTAATAACAGTTGAAGTTACCCTTTCATTTTTGTTCCAGATCATTCCACAAAATCCATTGTTCTTAAGTTAGATAACTAACAAATGTAATATTTTACTTAATATGTTTATTCAGATGAATTATTGTAACTGTTGGTCACTGAATTTTCAGGTTCTAAACAGAATCTCATGAGGATTCCTTCAGATTTTTAAACTTTATGCAGTTTAGTTGTTGAATAAGGAAAGAAAGCCCAGAATGAAAGCCCAAAGAACTATTTCTTGGTTAGTACAGGCTTCTTCAAAGGAGAAAAAATTTTTAAAAATCTAAATTTTTTCTCAAAAAACCAAAAAACAGGTCAAAAAGTATTTCTAGTAAGCTATTAAAAATATCCAACATTAAATTTCTTGAACACATTATTTTTACTGCCTCTGTTTGGATTACCACAGGATAGGTGTTAATGAACTCTTCTACACAGTTATAGCTTGCTTTCTGTTGATATTTTCTAGGGTCTGCTCACCCCTCTTTTTTCCTAAAAACATCACTGTTAGCAAAGTTCCTCTCTACAATAGTCACAGAAGACAAACACAGCTGAACTCAGAACTTGTTTTAAGAAAAATATTTTTCTAGAAATTCTTTGCTGGGGCTATCTCTTATTAAAGACATTACACACATAAAATTTAGTGAGAAGGAAACGATGACACATTGGTGTAAGGGTGAGTGTAAACTCTGAGGGCAGAGTGACTTAAAACAGTACGAAGTGATGGCAGCATAAAACAGACATTAGTAAACACTTGCCATGACCAATGCCCAAATAAATCAGATTACTCTGCAGTATAGATGTTTATAGAAATAGCCATTTTGGTGAATTTAAGGCACTTCAGATATTAACCTTATGTTTCGGAGCTGTGTGACTGCCCATTGATGTCAGAGAACTTAAGTGCCTGGTCCTACCTCTTCTGGCACAACTTTTGGAATATTTTTGAGTAACTCCACGAACACAACTCCATAGTCTTCATTTTCCAACAGCTATTTTACCTTCCCATTTCCCCCCTGTGACTGGAGCAGCTCTAGGGATACTCAGGAAACACAGAGCTACTTGTGGTTGAAGAAGACCTGTCACTGACCACCAGAACTAAATAAATATATAACTAAAAAAATATCCAGCCCTACATGTTTCAAGAAAGGCAGTTTGACACCATTTTGCATTTGGTTTCATCTACTTCTTGTAGCTTCCTCTCCCTCAGGAACAGCTCCACTTCTCCTACACTATGGTAGGGTAGTCCATTTGTGGCCCCTTACTTAACTGGTGATGATGGAGACATCTGAATTCCTCTGTGTCCAAGATAACAGCTGACACAAACATCACTACAGACATAATCTTCTTGCCCATACCTACCCCACCTATGGAAGTCCAGGAGCTTGTGGCTTCCTCGGCTTTCCCATGGCCAGAAAACAGCAATATAATCCAAACCACTGGGAAATATTAACTCTTCCCCTACCTTCTACACACCCGTCCACATTTTCTTACATTCTCCAGGAAGAAGTTGTCTCTCCTCTACCTTCTCACATGCAAGAGTTGAAAGAGTAAAGTAGGGACTAGATCCCTGTCTTTCTTAACTTCCCAAATGATGACCCCTGCGCTAGGGTGGCTAGACAGTCACTCCTGGGCATGAAGGATAAAACCTCCTGGGCAGCACCCACTAAAGGGCATCTGACTGCCATTCTGCCAGCAGGCTGTTGGCAACTGGGTGTTAATGGCCATTGTCACCTCAGCTGACTGTCCAATGATGAGGTTAGGGCATTAACACTGACACAGAAAAAATCAGATGGAAACATTACTTGGCCTTGCAGGCAGCTAGAACTCCTCTCCACCACTTCCACCTCCCTCACCCTCTCACTCACATCCCCAGGCACACTTGCAGCCTCTGATTGCTTTATTGGTTCCAGGGGAAGAACATTGCTTGTTCTTTGCACAGATCTCTCTTCCTTCCCCTACCTCTCTCTTTCTTCCCATCCCCAGTTCCCAAATACGTTACTGGTGCTAAATAAGCAGCACATCAAATGGTTTTGAAGCTTCCTCTGGCAAAACCATAAAATCTGCACTGGTAAATACATATATATTTCTGCCTCAGATTCCCAATCTGTTTCCTTTAAATCCAATAAAATTTATATCATAGGGCTTAAGGGCAGAGAGCTTCATACAATTGAAACTGATTCAGTAAATGCAAAACATAAAAACAAAGTATTGGTGTTCGGTATTCCTATGTTTCAATATTGCTTTGATATTTCACTATGAAACTTAAACTGGGTTGGGGTTTTATGCATTCTTTTTCCCCCTCTTTTGTTCCCCCACTTTTTGCTTTGAATTTCATCTCTTTAATCACTGGACCATGGACCAGAAATTCTTGCAACTTGTTTGTGGATGGGCAGAGACTAAAGCAACAGCTTGTTTAGGAGTTGTTTCACCATCTGTTCTTGCTTTTTCCATTAGATGGCTGGTTTTACACAGAGATTCATTTTATCGTTCTCTCTGTAGTGCATCATCTTGTTTCATTCACATACTCACACAATTGCTCACTTATCTTCCTGTTTGTTCACAGTACCTATTTGTACAGGGAGTGCACATTCCTCAACAGGCAATATCCTCCACTGACTTCCACCAGGACCACATGTAACGCCTGGAGCCAGGGCTGGGATTTCCTTAAATTGTATAATAGATCCAAAGTTCTGGTGGCTGAAAGGGGCTGTTATGATTATCTAGTCTGACTTTCAATATAACAAAGGCCGTAAAACAACAAAGACCAAGAAGCAATTCCTGAACTGAACAAAAACCCTTTGGCTGAGCTGGAAAATGTTAACAGAGACCTCCAGTTTGGGTAATCCCCTACAGCTTTGGAGAAGTTGTTCCAGCAGTCAGAGGTAGCTGGCCTCTTTTTGTGAAGAAAACGTGGCTGCCTTCTAAAGTTTCCCTTTGCAGACACTGATTTGTATTCCCTTTGCACTGAAAAAATCAAGACCTATCTGATAGCCAAAATCTTCTCCCCCTAATGGATTCTGAGTATGCAGCTGGCCCCCAGAGGAGAGGGCAGGCACCCAGGCTATCCTTCTGAGCAGCAGTGAGCTGTTGTTCCTCTTTCATCTGCAACCATGCCCAGTTTCTGTCTGACAAAATAAATAGGTTACACTGCTTTCCATTTTTGCTATAAAGCAGGTTTTGAAGACCTTATCAGCTCATACAATTTTGAATATTTCTCAGTCATAGTCCAGTAAAAGACCTGCAAGAAATGGTGTTGCAAAGTACTCTCAGTGCTGGGCTGAGGAAGCTTTTTCAGCATCAAGGTGAATCACTTGATTCCTGCCTGTATCACAGCAACACGTGAGATCTGCTGTCTGAAAGCGAGGACAGATGACCACGCGCATAGGTCACACACTTCCGATCACTTCAAACCCTTCACCTAGATAGGAAGATGCAGATTAGACTCCACACAGCACAAGAAGTTGCTCCCACCTCAGCAGAAAAAGTTGGAATAACTAACTTTTTGAATTTGTTCCCAGCCCTGTTTCCCATGAGTCTAAAATACATTAATTCACAAGGCTGTGTAATTAATGTTTATTTTCCTGCCATCACCTGCATTCAGTGAGTTAAACATCTCCCTATGGCTTCCCCAGGCAATTTCAAATGGCCATTTTAATTACATATATAAATATACTAGAAAAATCTTTTCTTTCCTCCAAAACCTGGGATTCTATACCAAAATGATAATTTCTTGATGTCTTCTCCTTTCAACATTTAATGCGATATAGTGACACCATTTCCATAAGTAAAACTACCATAAGCTGAGGGGCTGACAACTCACAGCCTGAAAAGTGAGATATTGGAACCTTGCACTGCTGGGAGGGTGAATGGAGCTGGAGCATGGTAGGGTCAGCCAATACTTGCCCCAGTCCTGGACTAACCAAGGGATTAGACATAGAAATCTGAATGGTTTTAGCTTTAGAAAAACTATTTTTTATACCACTGTTTATTTATTACTTAGGAAAATTTTCCACCCAAAAAGTGGTATTTATCAGTGAGCTTTTTTCAGAGCTTTTTTTCTCTAGCTTCTCAAGAAGGTCTTTGTAAGGGGAAGATTTGTGCTGTTCAGTGAGGAAAGAGAAAAAAATCAGGAAACTTTATAATTTCTTTTTCTTTATAATCCCTTTACATTCCTGGCTTATTTAATCTTATGAACTATTCTTGAAGTTACCAAGAACAGCACCCGGACTATGATTTCCTCTCCTGTGAAGGTGAATGGATGTGTGTCACCTTTCTTGTCATTCTTGGTGGCTGATGGAATTTTTCAGGGTTTTTTCTAATGTACAGTTAATCTCAGAAATTCATTTTTTCATTTATATGCAGTCATTTTGCAATGGGGGCCTGAATTCAACTGTATCACAAATTCTGAAGCATCCTTTTAATGGCCAAATAGCTGACATCTGATTATTGGGAAGGAACCCTGGATAATTCAGCCTGTTCTGTAGGGTGACTGCCATTTTAAGTTACACCATGTCTGTTTGCTAGTGAAAATTGCTTAACACATCCAGCTTATTTAAGACAGCAAGAAATCAGTTTGACAAGCACTCATTATTCTGAAATCACATATTAAAGAGAGTAACATTTGCAAAGTACCACAGCTATTCAGGGAGAAGAACTTATGTGAGGTATAACCTGATTGTGCAGCGGGTAACAGAAGCATTAATACGAAAAACCTAAGTGGAAACACTTGACAAAATAAATTAAAGCACAGCTCTCCCCTGAAAAGTGACTAAAAATGGCATCCTAGGGTCCCATGTTTATTATGTGTTACCAAGTCCAGATCAGATTTGCTCAGTGTACAAATAAGGGGTGAAATTCTATCTGGGTTGAATTCAACTAGAGCTTTGCAGATTACTTCAATGAGGCCAGGATTTCATTTTAGGAAACTTTTTTTTCCTTTTTGAGCAGTCTGTGGAGACTTGACTTGGAAGATCACAAGACTGGTTGAAATGTGAAACAGAAAAATCCTAAAAAATTTCAAAATTGTTTCCATTTAGTAGGGCTGAAAACAGGCCAGTATTTCGCTTCTGTGTTTTATAGCTGAAGATTTTGCATATGGGGTTTTTAATCAATCTTCTTATCAAGGATATCACTGACATGTTTATTAGCATTCTTTTCTTCCAGAAACACATAATTTGGAAAAATGAAAAATCTAAATGATCATGCTGGCATTGATCTTGATACGCTTGTCAGTAAAAATGTCAAGAAAAAAAAGAAGCCAAATCATGATGTGAAAAAGTCCACTTTTCTCCAATGATCTTTGTCTTGAGAAAAAGTCAGCTTTTGAAAGAGAGGAGGAGAGAATTACTTTCCCAAAACACAGACTCGCTGTCCCCGGTGGTTTGTGTATGTGGACTGGTTTTATGGGTGCCTTGGGTGATTTCTCAACCTGCAGCCCATGAAGGCAGATGGCTGCTTGCCCTGAGTGCTTTAAGACATTGGAGAAGCCTATGGAGAAGGACAGCCCACTGTGCTTCCCTCCTCTTTGGCACTGATGGGGTGTGGATCGGGCTGGGGAAGGAAGTTTGTTTTGCCATTTCCCGTGCTGTACTCCTGTGGTTAAAAAGAGGCTCCAGACTCCGGAGCTGTCAATCTGGCACTTTTCACTAGCACTTAAAAACAATTTCAAAATTGACTAGAAAAATGAGATCCCAAACCTGCTGTATGTGAACAGACAACAGCAAGAGCCATATCAAGGGCTTTGCTTGCAGGCGAGGCTGGCTGGAAAGAGGCAGTGCTGTGCGGATATTGCATTTTATTCTTGATAGCACAGGACCTCACCGTGCTTCTGTCATGTTTAAGCTGTCTGTTTCCATCAGGGAAAGGTCTTAGAAGCACAAAACACATGGGCAGCCTTTCAGCCCTGTTTCAAATTTCTGCAACACAATAAATCCGTTTGTTTTTATTTCTTCTTTCTGTAAACATTTCTCCATCTAACATAGTAACTGCTGTTTATACAGTGCAGTAAAAGCACAGGTCAGAGCACAATAAGATTATAGTCTTACTTCAATATGTCCAATCCACAATAAAATAAAACCTTACAAAATATCCAGAGGAACAGTTTGGGGTTCTCTTCATATTAATGTGTGTCGTATGGGAGGGTTGTATTGGGGCATAATATTTTCCACAGCTGTCAGGACTTATTTAAAAGGCAATATCCTTTTTCTGGGATTTTATTTAGGTTCTGTTTATACCATATGTAGGATTGTTAATCCCATGATGTATGACTCAGTGGTGTATGATTACTTGAAGGTAATATGTACAAAATGAGCTAAATATTTTGGGATACATCCTTGGGATTAAACATACTGGGCTCACAACAGAGGGGTGGTATGGTAAGGAGGGGACAGAAAAGGTAACTGCAATCTGCTTTTGTGTCAAGTGCTTGGCCCAAAGGCAGACGATATCACTCTATAATATAAGTTGTCGTCAGTCCTGCTCCAGTGCATTCCCCATTCTCTGTGGCCCCTGTGCTCCCTTCCACAGGGAGGCACAGGGTGGAGGCTCAGATGCTTTGAAGGTTTTGAATCCTTTTCCACAAAGGATTCAATTCCTTCCCCTCTGGGAAGGAAGGTGCATTTATTCCCCTGCCCTGGCTCTGTTCCTTTCACTGGGACATGCCTGAAGAGGCAGAAATCCTAAAGGCCAGCTACCTCGACTTTCATGGGTGAGTTAACCATGAGGGTTGATAGAGCATTCTGGGGGCTCTTTGACAAGAAATACAAAACATGTCTTCAGGTTTAAACAACATGAAACATGGGTTCATTTAATGGATGGTGTGAATGTATTGAGAGGTGTTTTCTATCAGCTTTGACATGGAAAACAGAGGCATACCTAAATCCACTGAGCTAAACTTGTCCCGAGTGTAACTTCATTGGCCTTACATCAGGAATGTGTTTGGCCCAGTGACTCCACAGGTACTTATTTTTGCCATTTAGTCAGGTTCTTTCCAAATGAATGGAAATGAAAGGACACATTAAAAGGCCATAAAGGAGCTGTACTGTTAGATTGCTAATTTTCTCGTAGTTATTCAGTGTATTTGGTAACCAGCCTGTTTGGTTAGAGAATTTGCAGAGACACCAACTTCAGTTCTCCCAAACTCTGTGTGCCCCTGGAAAGAGATGAAATATGAAGAGATACACCTTGTTAAGGTGCCAACAGGCCAGAGTCTCATAAGTGTTCAAGCGCCTGAAAAAGCAGACAGACTCCCAGGGGAATTGTTTTATAGTGCCCATATGCCTGACTCCTCCAGGTCACGCAAGGGTGATTGAGAAGGGAAGGAAGAGTTCAAACATCTGAGTAAGATGCCAAGCCAAGAAGATTTAGCAGCTGAGATCCAGGTAAGTGTTTTTTCCATTTTAATGCAAAATGTAGTCAGCTTTTGAAGGATATAAAGCAGTACGAGTCTCTTAAAGGACAGTCCCTGAAAAGGACAACTTAGTTGCTGGGTGCATCACCAGGAAGTATCAATGAAATCTCTGAGACCTTGGCTCATCCCAGCCCTGCAGTTACCTCAAATGATGTTTTTGAGCTCTGGGCACTCCTCTAGCCTTACACAGCTCATAGCTGCATGAAACTACCAGGAGCACCATGCACTGCTGTACATGGTCTCCCACCATAAACACACCAAGAGAGGTGCCCCACCAATGCAAGGCTGCTCAGGAGGCTGGCAGGAGGCTCCAGCCCCAGCCATGGGCAGACAAGGGACAAAGAGGCAACAGGAAAGTAGGAGGAGAGAAGATGACCCCCATCGCAGAATGGTCCTGCTTTACTTGAGATTTAGGCGACCACCTGGAGAGATGCTGTGTGGGGGGCTGGAGGGTTCAGTCCCCTGCACTGCTGCTTGTCCTCACTGCTGGGTGATGCACGGAGCAACACAGAGGCAGAGGGAGAGAGTGCAGCTGGCAAGGGCTCATGAAATACTGGAAGAGTGCCTTCATGGGACAGCATGGGAGCTTCAGCATGAAGGAGTTGGGAAGAATATAGCCTGTTTCAGAGAAAATACATGGGTTTGAGGCACTTTCATCACTTAAAGCCAGAATCAGAAGTATTTACTTATCCCTAGGTAGAGATCTGAAACCTGATTAGAGGGAAAGGCTGCAAGGCATTCAGTGCAGCACAGCTGTGCTAGGCTGTATTTGTACACTCCCTAGGTGGAAACACGTGTTCAAACTTTGCTCTTATCATGGAGTCATGTATTAGTTTGGGTTGGAAGGGACCTTTGAGATCACCTAGTTCCAACCTCCCTGTCATGGGCAGGGACAGTTTCCACTATCCCAGGTTGCTCCAAGCCCTGTACAACCTGGCCTTGAACACTCCCAGGGATGGGGCATCCATAGCTTCTCTGGGTGACCTGTGCCAGTGTCTCACCACTCTCACAGTGAAGAATTTCTTCCTAATATCTGATTTAAGTCTACTCTCTTTCAGTTTTCTGCAACAATTAACTCTGTTCAAGATCAAAGTAGACGTACAGGCAGCCTTGGCACCACAGTTGAGGGCAGGAACTGAGAGAAAATTGGGGAGAAGTGGGGAGATGCCTAGGACAGCAGGAAGGGTGGTGAAAGTACTCCCCAGGCTGAACTAGGTGATCCAGTCAGTCATTTCACTGCCACCCCACTGCATACACTTACAGGCAGCATTCCACCAGCAGTGCAAACAGCAGCCTTGGTTACACCTGAGCAATGACTGCTGTGATGGAAAACAGCTCTTAATGGGATGAATTGGGTAACTACAATTTTCCTCCAAACTGTCAGTACGAGACTTACTCGGCAGGGAAATGGCTCTTAAGGAGAGTGGCAGAGCTTTTCTCACACAGGATGTTGAACACAGCAAGATGCTACATGGGATGCTACTGAGGCATCTGTAGGTGAGATTCCAACCAGTATACACTGTGCTGGCCACTGGCAAACCGGGGGACATCTGCTGGCTCCTGACACAACCCCTTCTCCCCTCTTATTCCCAAAAGCTAAACTGCATTAAAAAAAAAAAAAAAAAAAAAAAAAAAAGATGAAGTGAAATGGGGAGCAAAATTACTTCCCTCATGTCACAGTGTTTGCTGGAAAATTACAGGGAAACAATGTGATTCCAGAGAGAGGGGAATAGGCAGGGGGATGCATCCTTCCTGTGCAGGAACAGCAATGAATCCTCACAAAATTGGGACAGTGACTTAAAAATAATCCATGTGTTTGATTTGCTTAAAAATGCAAGGCAAATGCTGCCTGCTCTCCTGCTCTTCAACCCTGAATAATGAGCTTGCTTCCAGTTCTAAAGTTTTCTGTGTCACCATGACATCTAAAAAATTACATTTCTTCATTCAGAGGTTAAGGAATATTGATTGTT
The DNA here is from genome assembly GCF_000691975.1 of Corvus brachyrhynchos. Lineage (NCBI taxonomy): Eukaryota > Metazoa > Chordata > Aves > Passeriformes > Corvidae > Corvus > Corvus brachyrhynchos. The sequence continues at coordinate 5,917,310 of NW_008237222.1, forward strand.
TAGGCTTTCTTTTTTTTTTTGCCTACCAACAAAGTGGGGCATTATGCAATATACTGGATATCACGATATGGGGTAGTTTCTGACATCGTGTCTCCATTAACGTACAGCCACAGTTAGAAAAAAAATGAGAAATCTTATGTATACTTCATAATCTGACAGACCTATCCTATTTATCATTTCTATGGCCAAATCCTGAAGATATTTATTAGCTATGGGTAAGATTCTTGTTTATTTTTCAGTGTAGATAAAAGACCTTGTCTCAGAGCAGTACCTTCTGCTGGATGCTGGACAAGCCTTCCTTTTAGTTTAGGGAAAAGAACATTTACACAGCTTTTTCCAGGCAAACATTGCCTTGCTTTGGTCATGCTCAGAGCAGGCTAAAAGCAATGGGGTTGTGTTAGCACAGTGTGGTATCTGTACTAATCTACATTTCAAATAATTAATAGAGCTGCACTAACCATAGCTTCTGGTCAAGACAGGTCATAGCAGAGAAAGATTGTGTTTGTTCAGAGAGAGGTTAAACCACTTCAGCAAATGGACAGAGCAGGCTCAGATATAGACAAGCTCTACAGGTGGCTTGTAGAAGCTGTTAGTTTAAGTTGGTGAAAGATGCAGGATTTTGTGCTGCAATTTAATATTTTTTACACATAAAAGAGGATGGAGACCTTCTGAAGCCATAAATGTGTCTGGTGAGAACCTTGGAAATCAATGGAAGTTTTGTCTAACCTTCCCGTAAGCACTATTTGGTGATGAAGGCAAGGCTGGAGCAGTACCTGGTGTTGCTAACTCTTGTAGTCAGCTCTTTGGAGTTCCCTCACCTCCCAAAACACATGGCTTCTACAAAAAAGCCCAACACTTCCTCATGCTCCATATTGCCCTTCCCACTTTACTCTGGAGCTGACTGACCTCTGAAGAGGAACTTGCCTGGAGAGCTGATATTTGGAAGCTGACACTGTGATCATGTTTTAGGCCCAGTCAGAAGATGCAGTTTCCAGTTTTCTGTGTTGTGTAGCACAGAAAGAAAATTAAGCTTCTATGTTGGCATTCTTGAGGCAAAGAGGTTCCATGGCATGCATGGTATCCAAGAGCAGGGACTTTCTTCTAATTCTCATTACTTGTGACAAGCTCTGGTTGCATGTAAATAACTCCTGCACACAATAATGCTATTATCCACTAGTGTCTTTTTCTTGCCTTTCAATATCATTGTAAAGTTTATTTACATGGCCCCTTGCTCTTCAGTTAACACCCTTCCAGATGTACAATTTTCTTGCTCTATAATTATCTAGCCATTGTAAAGCTGAATTGGCAGACACTATATTGTAATTCTGGCACTTTTAGCCTAATTGGGGATAACCACATCAAGAGAAGATGGTCACTGACAAATGAGCACTTTTTTCCCCTGAAAAATAATAGTTAGCTGCTGCTTCAATCACTTTTTTTGACAGCTCAACATTTTTATATTTTTTGAATATACATTTTTACAAGGAGAAAGCTATTACCAATGCACCATACAAGCATGTCCTGTCCATAAATTTTTTATTATGGTAGAGCTTCACAGCTCAAAACAGTGTGGGTGACTTTCTGCATTAATGTCAGTAGGCATGTCCAGCAAGACCTACAGCCTCTCCACCCGGTGAAGCAGGACCAAGAACTGCTAGACAGGTTGTGGGCCACTAAAGGGGTCATGGAACGGCTTAATGGATAAACCAGAGAAATCATAGACTTTTTGGGGCTCAAGAGAAACATATGATAGCAGCAATGTGAAAATCCAGGGCTGCTGTCCCTGGGATTAAAGGGGTTTTTTAAAACTTTGAAAAGTATTTCATCTCACTCATGACATATGGGCCTTGGAAGTCATACAAGTCTTGTGAGATATTAAATATGCGATGCTTTGCAGTGACAAATGTACACTGCTGAACAGAGGGTAACAGGGGCCATGTCCCCTGCCAGATCTCTCCAGGCACACGTGCGGCACCCCAGGGGTGAGCTGTCACCATGCAGCCTGCCCACACCACACTGGACATTTGGCCTTCCTTCCCTGTGTCTTTCTTATTAATTCCCTTAGCCAAAGAGCAAAGCTTTGGTGAGAAGCAGCTTGTTTTGTCATCTCTTTGTGGGGGTTGATGTGAACACAGAGCTCAGTGCTGGGACATGCCAGTGCAAACATTCTCCATGACCTATCCAGCATCCCAGCCAACACAGATCCCCACGGGCTGTCAGAAGAGACTGCAGATCCTCCAGAAACTCCTCATGACACCACAAGGCTCACGGGGATGCGAGGGACCTCCTGCCCCTCCAAAGTCTCCCTTCTCACCTCAGGTCAGCTTCAAAATCCCTTTGGTCTCTGGGAAACCAAAGTGCTCTCAATGAAACGCTCTTTCATTTCACTCTTGTGTTGGTATCGAGGACAGGACAGAAATAAAATTACTCAAATCTTTCATAGGCCTTTAATCTAAGTGTTTCAGCCTACACATTTGTACCTCTCTTAAATACATCGTTTATTCCACCTCCAAATTTCTGCACAATCCATCCATCCAATACACCCTATACCAAATATTTTGCCTTGTCATCTCCTTGTAAATAGAGGGTGTCAAATACATGGCCAGCTCACTGGACACAGCTAGGGAAATAGTTTAGTCTTCCCAGTGGAGTAATTAAAGAAATCATCCCAACTAGCTGGTCGGCTCTAGCCACACACCTAATCAGCCAGGCTGCAAGCAGGAGACTTGTGATACACATGCACTGGGAGGGGAAGGACATGCAGCACATGCAGTCATACATGGAGAATTCATGTTTCTGACGCCTGTGTTCCCAAGGATCCAAGAGTGGGACTCAGTCTGAGAAAAGTGGCTCTAAACACTGGAGAGCTGTTAAAAGGCCTGTGATGGACTCTCCTGGTAACTCCTCCAGGGAAGGCAAATCTGTGAGTTCAGCTGTGATTGACTACATTGTGTCCCCAGTTGATAAAATTGCTATCATACTTTGGGCAGTAACACTCCAGCTGGAGTCACAAACAAGGAGTCTTGCCCACCCAAACAAGAAGAAAGTTATCCACAAAACTTCTTTTGGGCCAATATTTGTATTGCATTGTTCAAAAATGTACTGCACTGCATTGTATCCCACCACATGCCTGCTACAAACTCTGAGCAAAAAGGATCTGATAACCCAAAGACTGAAGATTCCTCCTTTTCTCATTTTCCTGACGTTTCTTTTTGCCCTACTTAGATTTGTGCTGTATGTTAAAAAACCCAAATTCTCCAAAACAAAATAGTTTGTTGTGACAATACTCTAACTCAATAACAAGTCTGGAATTTAATTAAAATCTCTTATTTCAGTCCTTCTATGTACAAGCTACTAATCCTTGAAAATTTGTGAATTAAAAGTCTTTTTCAAAGAGCCAAGCTGTTTGGCAGAGAAAAGAATGGAGATGAGTAAACTTGAGAAGTAACTTGGCATCGTGGTTCTTGCTGTGTCTTCAGTTCCTGAAGGGGAGACAAGAAAAGGAATTTGACCAGCATTGGCTGACAACACTCATTTTTGCTGTGTCCCGTGGTGGCAGTGCAGGGATTGTTTCTTGTCTTTTTTATTTAGTACTAGGATTCTAATGGGCTTATTTTTCTTCTTCATCTCCACAGGGAAGAATATTTCTTTTCCTTTCCATTTTATTTCCATTTGCCTCACCAAAGGAACTCTTCATAGAAAAAAGTGGAAACTACAACAGAACTGTTCATCTTAATGTGTTTCTAGCATGGTTCCACGTTTACAGATGAGACTTAGCTGTGCTTCTGTTATGTGCTTTAATTAAGTCAAAGTGCAAAATCCCACCATGCCCAATAGAAACCTTTGGCTTGGAAGTGTGACTGGAGCCATCGAGGGAAACAAGGAATTCAGTGGAACAAGGTAGTCAGTGCACTAATTAGTGTCCAACATCTCCATCAGAAGTCTGAAAAATGTGATTTTGAGCCTGCATCTGAAAGGGCATGAACTGTTCTTTCCTTTGTGCTCAGCCACATGTACCTGTCTGTCTCTGTGTTCACAGCAGGACTCAAGGGGGTGAGGCCATTGGATGAGGGAACTGATCTGACTAACCTAAGGAAACCCTAAGGAAAAGGACAGGAAAATCCAATACAACCAGTATGTCTCTAGGATGATGAGGAGGTGACAGCTGGCTGTAACACTACACCCAGGTATATGGAAAATAACATTTAAAACATATGATCTATGATTTTTTAATTCTGTGCATCAGCAGAATATCTTGTTAGCATAGAATAAATTCACTCCAGAGTTCCCCTGCCTCAGCTCACCAGAATTTTTGTATGTTTAAGTTCTCAAACTGAAACACAAACATGTTTCTTTGAAGAGTGAAGTCTGCTTGGAATTCATAAAAAAAAGTTCTTGTATTATGGGTTTTAATATTTATTTGAACTTTCTGAAGAATCAGAAGAAAAGGTTCATTTTTCAAATGATTTCGTGCATTTCAGCAGG